>NW_013672484.1:38941-40664 GCF_000517525.1 Limulus polyphemus
CATCAGGTTTTTTAGGTTAAAATACTTTATTCGAATATTTTAGCTACACTGTACTGTATATCAAGTTATATGAGGTTAAAATATTTTATTGATATACCACCAACAAAAGAAAAGCTGAGTTAGCTTTTAAACAGCGATGAAAATCACTTCTTATAGTCATATTTTAATATCTTTACCTAGATTTCCAGTAGAGACACAAGTAACCAATAAAATGTATAATTATATCATGGGAAAAATAACATAGTCTTGTAACTTTACTTTCATTTCTGTTTTTGTTTTTCCATTTAGGTTTTGTTGATATTTAATAATAAGTTTTGTGAAAAATGCGTGAATAAGCCTATATGAGAGGATAGATTATGGTCTTGATCAGTGAACTGTAGGACAAAGATATGGTTTTCATGATAGATACCTTTCAACATCTTGGGTAAACTAGGATTTAACATGTTTGCAAGTTACATATTACAGCTAGCTAGTCATTTATTCCGGATCAGATTTATTTTCTTTATCTAATAATTGGAGTAACTAGATTTTAACTTGTATATTAAATCTAGCTAGTTATTCACTCCAGATCAGATTCATTCTCTTTATCCAATAACTGGAGTAACTAGATTTTAACTGGTATATTAAATATAGCTAGTTATTTACTCCAGATCAGATTCATTCTCTTTATCCAATAATTGGAGTAGCTAGATTTTAACTTGTATATTAAATCTAGCTAGTTATTCACTCCAGATCAGATTCATTCTCTTTATCCAATAACTGGAGTAACTAGATTTTAACTTGTATATTAAATCTAGCTAGTTATTCACTCCAGATCAGATTCATTCTCTTTATCCAATAACTGGAGTAACTAGATTTTAACTTGTATATTAAATCTAGCTTGTTATTCACTCCAGATCAGATTCATTCTCTTTATCCAATAATTTGAGTAACTACATTTTAACTTCGTTGTGTGTGTGCAAGGTGATTATTAGATATTTTCCATTTTTGTGTAGATTATTTACCATTTGTTTTTACAAACGAACAAAACTACTTATATTTATGTAAATATGTATTTTTAACAGTAGTTTTACAAATATCTATTTTAAACTACAGTTTATGCAGCCGCCTAGACGTTCAAGGTTCAAACTAGTTCTAAATGTAAACATAACTTAGACTCAATTATCATGAGACATGGCGAGGTAGACAGGTTACGTTCAGATCTCATATAGTATAACTTAAGGGTTAGCATATATCTTTATTAAACACGACTTGAAGCTGCGAACGAAACAATTACCAATATACATTTTATAAGAATTATAATTGGTTCTGAATTTTTATATTAGGTTTAACTAATTTAATTTGATTTTTAAGTCCATATTTTGTCCTTTTTGAATCTTTGTCAGTGATTGTATTTATTACCTAGGTAACTCACTGGGTGGCTCTGTATTTTATAATTTATGTCACTCACTGGGTGACTCTGTATTTTATTACCTAGGTAACTCACCGGGCGACTCTGTATTTTATAATCTCTGTCACTCACTGAGTGACTCTGTATTTTTAATCTCTTTCACTCACTGGGTGACTCTGTATTTTATAATTTCTGTCACTCACTGGGTGACTCTGTATTTTATAATCTATGTCACTCACTGGGTGACTCTGTATTTTTAATCTCTTTCACTCACTGGGTGACTCTGTATTTTATAATTTCTGTCACTCACTGGGTGACTTTGTATTTTATAAC
>NW_013672484.1:40768-45844 GCF_000517525.1 Limulus polyphemus
CATGTCACTCACTGGGTGACTCTGTATTTTATAACCTCTGTCACTCACTGGGTGACTCTGTATTTTATAACCTATGTCACTCACTAAGTGACTCTGTATTTTATTACTTAGGTAACTCACTGGGTGACTTTGTATTTTATAACCTATATCACTCACTGGGTGACTCTATTTTATAATCTATGTCACTCACTGGGTGACTCTGTATTTTATAACCCATGTCACTCACTGGGTGACTCTGTATTTTATAACCTATGTCACTCACTGGGTGACTGTATTTTATAACCTATGTCACTCACTGGGTGACTCTGTATTTTATAACCTATGTCACTCACTAGGTGACTCTGTATTTTATAACCTATGTCACTCACTGGGTGACTCTGTATTTTATTAACTAGGTAACTAACTGGGTGACTCTGTATTTATAACCTATGTCACTCACTAGGTGACTCTGTAATAATCTTTGTCACTCACTGGTGACTCTGTATTTTATAACCTATGTCACTCACTAGGTGACTCTGTATTTTATAATCTTTGTCACTCACTGGGTGACTCTGTATTTTATAATCTTTGTCATTCACTGGTTACGCAATCGATTGTTTTTTTACCTGCTTTTTCTAGACTTTCTGATTGGATCTATTATCGAGTTTATATTCTTGCCAAATATGTGATTGATTCTTTTACTGATTCTATATTTTATTGATGATTCTCTCAGTGAATGTATATTTTACTGGGTATTGGATAGTCTGTAAAGATGAATATATGTTTTACTGGCTGTACGGTTGGTGTTCTCAAATATTTATTGAACCACAGTTTATAGGGTATTTGATAGTCTGTAAATATGAATCTGTGTTTTACTGGCTGTACGGTTGGTGTTCTCAAATATTTATTGAACCACAGTTTATAGGGTATTTGATAGTCTGTAAAGATGAATCTGTGTTTTACTGGCTGTACGGTTGGTGTTCTCAGATGTTTATTGAACCACGTTTTACTGTGTATTTGATAGTCTGTAAAGATGAATCTGTGTTTTACTGGCTGTACGGTTGGTGTTCTCAGATGTTTATTGAACCACAGTTTATAGGGTATTTGATAGTCTGTAAAGATGAATCTGTGTTTTACTGGCTGTACGGTTGGTGTTCTCAGATGTTTAATGAATCACGTTTTAGCGGGTATATGATGACTTTTATTAGTCCACCAGATTGGTTAACAAGCTGTACAAACACAAATAAACATCTTTATTTTTTCCATAAGTAAAAATGATGTACTATTTAACTGTATCTTAGACCTGTTATTTTCTCCTGAGGATGACGTACTATTTAACTGTATCTTAGACCTGTTCTTTTCTCCTGAGGATGACGTACTATTTAACTGTATCTTAGACCTGTTCTTTACACCTGAGGATGACGTACTATCTTAGACCTGTTCTTTACACATTAGAATGACGTACTATTTAACTGTTTCCCAAGTATCATGTTCAAACATTAGAATGATACTGTATTTAACTGTTTGCCAAGTATCATGTTTACACATTAGAATGATTCTATATTTAACTGTTTGCCAAGTATCATGTTTACACATTAGAATGATACTGTATTTAACTGTTTGCCAAGTACCATGTTCAAACATTAGAATGATACTGTATTTCACTGTTTGCCAAGTATCATGTTCAAACATTATAATGACACTATATTTAACTGTTTCCCATGTATCTTGTTTACATATTAGAATGATACTGTATTTATCTGTTTCCCAAGTATCATGTTTACACATTAGAATGATACTCTATTTATCTGTTTCCCAATTATCATGTTTACACATTAGAATGATACTGTATTTAATTGTTTGCCAAGTATCATGTTTAGAATGATACTGTATTTCACTGTTTGCCAAGTATCATGTTTACACATTAGAATGATACTGTATTTCACTGTTTGCCAAGTATCATGTTTACACATTAGAATGATACTCTATTTAATTGTTTGTCAAGTATCATGTTTACACATTAGAATGATACTGTAGTTCACTGTTTGCCAAGTATCATGTTCAAACATTAGAATGATACGGTATTTAACTGTTTGCCAAGTATCATGTTTACACATTAGAATTATACTGTATTTCACTGTTTGCCAAGTATCATGTTTAGAATGATACTGTATTTCACTATTTGCCAAGTATCATGTTTACACATTAGAATGATACTCTATTTATCTGTTTCCCAATTATCATGTTTACACATTAGAATGATACTGTATTTCACTGTTTGCCAAGTATCATGTTTACACATTAGAATGATACTGTATTTCACTGTTTGCCAAGTATCATGTTTAGAATGATACTGTATTTCACTGTTTGCCAAGTATCTTGTTTAGAATGATACTGTATTTCACTGTTTGCCAAGTATCATATTTACACATTAGAATGATACTGTATTTCACTGTTTGCCAAGTATCATGTTTAGAATGATACTGTATTTCACTGTTTGCCAAGTATCATGTTTACACATTAGAATGATACTGTATTTAACTGTTTCCCAAGTATCATGTTTACATATTAGAATGATACTGTATTTAACTGTTTCCCAAGTATCATTTTCAAACATTAGAATGATACTGTATTTAGCTGTTTCCCAAGTATCATGTTTACACATTAAAATGATGAAGTATTTATTTTGTATCTTGTTACACATTAGAACTGCTAACTGTTTATTACTTATAAGACTTATTCAACTAGAGACCATCGGGTAATGGGTAAACTCATACAACTGACATCTTTACTAGTTCACACCGAATATTTTGCAGCTGGGTGTCAGCAGAATAAACTTCAGCTGTATCTGGCGGTACTCCAAATAGTTCCAATTTCTGGAAACTGGGATATCTGTCCAGCGATTCACTAATGGAGAAAAATAGACAGAAATAGTTGAGTTCAAGTAATGTCACATCGCTTTGTACTAACTGTATCAAGAGCGTCCTCTTTAATCATCCCGCGATAGAAGGTAAGTCGTGAGCTGCTGGTATTTTCTCACAATGAATACTTCTTGCTCCATCAGCGCCATCAGTCATGTGAATGTGGGGATAACGAAGACGTTCGAGATAAGAGAAGTTAGCATCAATGTACTAAATATACAAACGTTGTCGTTTCGATGTTTGTTTCAACTGAAGTTATTTACGATCGTATGATTTTGTGGAAACCACAAAACTTGTAAACGTTAAAGTTTCCAGCGTGTGTTCATTATAAAGCTGATTCGCTACAACAGCATTTGATTTCATCAACATGAAGCCGCTACTTTAGAAATGGAATATTACTCTCGTTACAGGTTTACAGACAAGTTTTAACCGTTAGATATCCAACAGTAGTTCCGGATATCTTAACTTTCTCTCGACATTTGGTCATCATTAGATATCCAACAGTAGTTCCGGCTATCTTAACTTTCTCTCGACATTTGGTCATCATTAGATATCCAACAGTAGTTCCGGCTATCTTAACTTTCTCTCGACATTTGGTCACCGTTAGATAAATATCCAACAGTAGTTCCGGATTTCTTAACTTTCTCTCGACATTTGGTCATCACTAATGATGACCAAATGTCGAGAGAAAGTTAAGATATCCGGAACTACTGTTGGATATTTATCTAACGGTGACCAAATGTCGAGAGAAAGTTAAGATATCCGGAACTACTGTTGGATATTTATCTAACGGTGACCAAATGTCGAGAGAAAGTTAAGATAGACCAAATGTCGAGAGAAAGTTAAGATAGCCGGAACTACTGTTGGATATGATAAAGTATTTAGTAGTTGTTTCAACTAATTATTAACTCAGAGATCACCAGAAGATAAGATGACGGTTATAATTATAAACTTAGGGATTACGAGAAGATACAGATAATATTATCACGATTATGAATGTCTAACAAACTAATGTAAACTGTAAGATAAAGTATTTAGTAGTTGTTTCAACCAATTATTAACTCAGAGATCACCAGAAGATAAGATGACGGTTATAATTATAAACTTAGCGATTACGAGAAGATACAGATGTGATAATATTATCACGATTATGAATGTCTAACAAAAATAATGTAAAACTCTTTTCATTTTCAAACCTTGAGAGAACGTTAAGCTATCAGTAATTTCACTTTCAATAAAATATTCCCGTTTTGTCTTAGAGAGCTTGACTGATAATTAGTCTTTAGTCGTTTTTTGTTCGAGAGATATTTAAGTTAAATATCAAGGGTTTGTCAGTCAAGCATTGGAGTTTTAAAAAAAATATATTAAAAAAAAAATCACATTTATTCTCCAGATAATAATTCAAAGAAATATTTTTTATTTCAGCCAACGTTTCGCCATTGCTGTTTCATCAGTACAGCTCTTGTTCTTCTCGCCCTCATGGAACTGCAATGGCGAAACGTTTTATATTTATTATCTGAAGAGTAAATATATTTTTCTTTCTAACTTTATTTCCAAATTGTCTAAATCTTTCCACTGTACACAATATATAATTAGATGTATTTCTGCAAGGCCCTGAAACTGTTCTATTTCCAATAAAACCAAAATTAAGAGTAACAAATATTCTTGCTTTTGAAGTTCATATGTCGTGGTGTATTGTAGCTTATAAAGTGAATAATTCTTCTCGTCACAGTACTAATTGCAGAGTTAAGCGTTCCTTATTTGACGTCATTTTAGCGTCTACTGACTGAAAGACGACACCCTACTGTATTGTGGTACAAATGGTTAAAATAGGTGACCCCACCAGACGGAATTCGGGGAAATTATAAAAAGAAATACAACAATATATTTCCATCAGTCTTTACAGTTTACATTAGTTTGTTAGACATTCATAATCGTGATAATATTATCACATCTGTATCTTCTCGTAATCCCTAAGTTTATAATTATAACCGTCATCTTATCTTCTGGTGATCTCTAAGTTAATAATTATAATAATTGGTTGAAACAACTACTAAATACTTTATCTTACAGTTTACATTAGTTTGTTAGACATTCATAATCGTAATAATATTATCACATCTGTATCTTCTCGTAATCCCTAAGTTTATAATTATAACCGTCATCTTATCTTCTG
>NW_013672485.1:0-648 GCF_000517525.1 Limulus polyphemus
ATAGGATTCGAATTCAAGAGCTCTGGCCATTGTATCCTGCAAATTAGAGGGGTGTACTTGCTTTACTTGTATCTTCTGTTGTGGACTGTCCAAGGCATCTACAAACTGATCCCTCAGCAACAACTTGGGGACAATGGGTGGTGCGGTTGGGTAGGCCTTGTGTGCCATAATTTCCATGTCCTGTGCCAGCTTTGCAAGCTCTCCCCTTTAGCACGGATTCTAGTCCTAAACCTAGTCCTGTAGACTTCAGACTAATTTTGGGTTCCATACCCAGGTTCTAGAGCAGCTACCAGTGCTCTAAAGTTGTGCTTGTCGTCTTCTGACAACTGTCCAAGTATTTCCAGTGGTTGTTCTTTCAAGCTCGTTGCCAGATATACTGCTTTCTGCTCCTTTGTCCATCCGTTCATTTTTGCCAGGAGCTCAAATTGTGCTCTATATGCTTCCCACGGTGCCTACCCATCTACTAGATATGCGGTAGTCTTGTGTATATAAGCCGCCAAGAAGCGACGGCGAGAAGGTATTGTGTAATTGACAGTTGAGTCGAGCACGTGAAACGTTCGTTGTGAATTATAGCGTTTGTTATAGCGCGACTGTGGAAATTAAGTGTATTGCAAAGTTGTATTCGGAAAGAATAAACCAGTTTTATTA
>NW_013672485.1:1336-7297 GCF_000517525.1 Limulus polyphemus
GAAGAGAAATTACAGCAGTGGTTGGAGGAAAAAGAAAAGAAACAAAAAGAGAGATTACAGCAGTTGTTGGAGGAAAAAGAAAAGAAACAAGAAGAACGAGAAAAGAAACAAGAACAGAGATTACTACAGCTATTGGAGGAGAAAGAAAATGAACAAAAAGAGAGACTGCAGCAGTGGATAGAAGAGAAAGAAAATAAACAGGAAGAAAGTCTCCAACAGTTACAGGAAAGTCAACAACAGTGGCAAGAAGTACAAATGGAAAACATTAGTAAATTTAAAAGCGAATTAGATACATTAAGGAAGGGACAGGATCCTTCTAGAAGTTCATGACGTGTTACTAGAGTCACGTGACTTCCGCTGTCATAACAGTACTAATTATCTAGGTCGTATTATTTGATGAAAAGCTAGAAGAAATACTCTTTTATATGTATAAATACAATATTTTTTGTCTAACATTAGGTTGCAATGTTTGAAGACCTTTTTCTTGTAATACTTTAATCTTCAGTAAATGTTAAGATTTTATTAGTAATTAGGTAAAATTAGGAGAAGAAGTCCAAATATCAGTATGTCGCACGCGCACCTATGCAATCTTTCTTGGAAAAGTTAGAAGAAAAATCGAACAGGTGTGGACACCATTCCTTATTTTCTAAAACAAAAATCATGGTTCCCCGGTGAAATAACGGTAGATTTTCAAATTTACAACGCTAATATCCGGGGTTCGATTCCCCGCAGTGGACATAACAGATGTTTTAAAAGTGTCGTTTTGTTTGTTTGTTGAATTTCGCACATAGCTATTAGACGGCTATCTTAGCTAGTCATCCCTAACTTAGAAGTGATAAAACGTAGGGAAGGCAGCTAGTTAACATCACTCCCCGCCAACTCTTGAGCTATTCTTATCAAATAGTGGAATTGAACGTAACATTATAACGCCCTCAAGGCTGAAAGTGCTATAATCACGAGGCCAGGCTAGACGGTGCTGTTTTTATAGTTCAGTTAGTATAAAACTGTAGTCCTGTTCTCTAACTGCTGTACAAACTGGTCAGATTGAAGTTTACTCTTTACGATAAAAAAGCACCTAATTTTACAGCTTAATCTGCAGTGGAAAATAGGATAAATTTTGTGTAAAATACTGTTGTAACATGTTCTTTCATTGAAGGGGTTCTTTTGAATTATTAAGTCCAGTCCACTTAACTATAACGAAATAATTAATTTCTTCAATGACATTCTAGTGAACAAGGACGACGGTTTACCAGCACCAGTCCGAGCGCACATAAATCTATAGGCTTTGTGTCCGGTAGTTTAACTGACATGTAAAAAGAAACAACAAAATCTAAACATGGCAGGAATTTAGTTTGAAGACAGAGAAATCAACGTGGTAGTTGCCTGTTCTTCCCAACTGGGGTGCCCGGGGACAGTTGTTCCTCTTCAGCCCCGCGCGTGAGAACAATTTGCTAAAGTGGCTATAATTGCGTTTAGAAACATTGACAGGAAGTTTTTGAGAGAAGGCTTTAAAGAAGGTCGGCAAGGCAAGATAAAGGTCTTATTTTCCAGTGGTGGTGATGAGAAGAGATGTTGCGGCTGTTGGTGATGTGAAGAGGCGAGACAGAGTAATCCAGACATGCATTCGAAGTATTAAGTTTACATCATATGAATTTAGGAATTAATTCTATTTTATTTTAATTTTATAAAAATGAATTGAACTGAATTTGGATTGGAGATTCTTTTCGGGGGGGGGAGAGACGCCAAATAATCTATCTGTCCTGTGCCCTGGTTGTAAAAGCGAACATGATAATTAGTAATGGCAACATGACATAGTGTTCAACTATTTGTGTGTGTGTTTTATTCTTTGTTATTCTGTTCACAGAACAGATTGTATGGAGAAGTGTGTTTGGTGGGAGCACTTGAAATTTTATAAAATGCAGTTGTCAATTTATTTCATTTACTGCTTTTTTATAATATTTGAAAGCTAGTTCAGTTAGTCCATTTTTTAAAGTGGGTCAGTTGATGATTTTATTTGCGTAATTTGCTGGGGTAAATTTTGGAAGCCTTAGAGCTAATCTTAATGCTCTGTTTTGTTGTACTTCTAGTTTTTTAAGATTATTTTCTGATATATTGTAGGTTATCTGACAGCCAAATTCTATAAGCTGACTGGTATGTCTTCATGAATACCAGTTTTATTCTCCAATGACGGATGAATGGATATTTCTTGGAAGCAACATATGTACACCTAACGTTTGAGGCTTTCCGACACGGAGGTCATTCTTGGTTATATTATGCTCTTTTACTTGCACACGTGGACGATTTCTACCACTGACCTTCGATTATCATGACGGTTCTGTGTTCCGCAGAGTTGATCCATATTCTTTTGTTTTCTAATGCCATTAAATACAAGCATTATGTTCATGCTGGAAGTTACAAATCTCCGATCTAAAAACGTTTTTATGATTTGAGTATATCAGTATTTTGCATGAGGAAAGGCTCTTACACACCCTTCCCTAAAGTGAGTAATGTTCGGTGGCATTACACTACCTACAAAACGCCAAACAATGGCAAAATGTAGTTCTGATACATTTTTCTACGACGATTTTATATCGGTTGTGATTGTCATGAAATTTACTGATTTTCATACTCAAAATTGTTTTAATACAACATACACTGTATTATATTAACCATATTTGGTATGGTAACAATAATAAAGTTGCTATTACTGTTATACGGAGGATTTGCATTTATTTCATTGAATGATTAATGAAATTATGTGAAGAATTATAGTCAATGAAACTGTCACTTCTTCAGTTGTCTTTGATCTCTTTCTTTTGTATAAAGACTCCTGTTCTCGACATATTCACAGACACTTTTCACTTTTTGTAAATATATATAAAACTATTTATCCGAAACAATAAACGAGACCTTAAATAATGCAAGCATAAAATAATTTCTTGCCTAGAATAAGGAATTCCACCATTGCATAACTGATTCCTTCCAGTAAAAGTCATCATTCCAAATAAAACCAAGCTACTCATCTCAACTGACTGATCATATCTTTGTATATTTTAAGTACTGGATAAACAAATGTCTAAACTGAGTATACCATGATCTTTTTAAATGCTTATGTGTAAAAGAAATAATATGTAAGCTGAACTACAAATCTAAATTGAATATTATTTAGGGCATTTGGTATATGATATGAGTTACTGATCTAAGTTGAGAGTATAAGCTGTTCTTTTTGGAGTCTTTGGTGTGAGAAGGTAAGTTACCGATCTTAGTAAGCCGAGGGAAGTGTTTTCTATTTATTATAGCATTATAAATCACCAGAAATTGGAAACTGAATGGACGTTCTGGCTACAGCAGTTTTTAACACGTTAAACCGTCATAGCTAAGACTTATATTCACTAGTCTTCAGGTTGAAGTATAGTTTATATTTCTTTTCTTTTTTTAAAATTAAGTGAGCTACTTTTTTTGTCAACATTATTAATCTATGTTTGCATGTCGATGTACTGTGTCAGACATATTGTTTCTTGTACAGTAGTAGACTCTTTGCGTGCTGCTAATATCTGTTCTATTTCAGTAAATCACGTGGTAACGGAAAAAAAAATAAAAAAGTGTATGACGTATAAACGCCTTCATGACTAAAGTGCTAGTGACGTTATTAGTTTTTATAAAACTGTAAGAAAATGGAAGGACAAGTTTCCCAGAGCTTAACAAAATATAAACAGTTTAGGGAAATAGTTGTTCGATTTCTTGTGGAAACTTACCAGTATTTAATTAGAAAAATGTAAAATTAAATATCTTATTGCTGTTGGCTAAAATTATTATGGAGATTATGGCTTCGGGAAAGCTCTTTTCGCATAGCTGTCAATAATATTTTAGTAAAAATTAAGTATATGTGCAATTTGTCGAATTTTTTGAGCGGCAAATTGCATACCCAACTTTTCCCTTGGTGAAAGCCCGACAGATCCGGTGGAAGTTACAAGTAAAATTGATCTCTCGGTCCATAATGGGCTTTCTTTTTGAAGCTCTTGTAATGCGCTTTAAATGTTTTACCTTAAAAGATTTGAAGGTTATTTTAAGGAGAATGAACTCTTCTGTGTTTTTTCTCTTGAAAACGCGAAAAACACGCACAAATTTGCTAAAAATGAGCAAAATCTGCGAATCTTTTCTGTAGCGTTCATTCTCCAAGAAAATATTTGTAAGACAGGGAAAGTGAGGAGGTGTAGCAGTCGAGTCGAGAAATGACAAAACAATTGCATCATTTCTTGTTCAAAGCAACCCATTTCACAGTAGAGATGTGGTCAAGATTTTTACTGTCTGAACTTGGTACATTTCATGTATGAAATTTAATAATAATCTTGAATTTTACTTCTACGAAAAATTATATTCTACATTAAGAAGTAAGAAATATCAAAAATAATATTTTAATTATGAATTACTTCCCTAATTTAGGCTTAAGCGCTTACTTAAACCTTAGTTTAAACTGGAAAGAGCGGAAAACTTAAACAGCAACAGTATCTTTATTCTCTGCATTGTGTTACTGTATATTTTGGTTATTATGGGAAATAAACCAAAATGTTGAAAATTTTATTTACAATCTTTGGCTTGTTGAATTTTGTTGTGGTGAGAGTATTGTTCAAATTGAACTATTTACAAGGGCTAATATAGAAACAATATAGTAACAATATAGGAGCTATTATATAAAAGACTTTAACTTTTCAATATATCGGAAAGCTTCATATTAATTTGGTTTGCTTTTGCCAGGTTTGGTCTGGATCTGTCAACTGGTTTGAGAAGAAATGCATTCGCAGACAGACAGAAAGGTTTCCTTAATGGCTTAATAGGTATAGCGCATATGTGAAGAATGCCCGTACATCACTCATGGCTTGAATGATTTTTCTTCATAGCACTCGCATATCTTCTCTTTTTTTTTGTAAACTTTAAAGTGATTGTCATTTGACATCCAAAATATATGTATATGTATACACGATTTTATTCGTTGCACTTCTGCGTCGTCACAAACTAATCTTGACGAACCTCTATATACACAGTCACTTTCATTTTGGAATACCCATAAAGTCACTCTCATCTTTACACTTTTTGTACAATCACTTTGAGTTTTACGCTTCTGTAAAGTCACACTGATCTTCACACTACTGCAAAGTCACTTTGATCCTGATAATCTTCTACATTTACTTCAGTGAGTCCGATCCTGACAACTCTCTACAGTTACTTTGATCATTACAATCCTGAACAGTCACTCTGATCTTCAAACTTCCGTACAGTTAATTTATCTTCACATTTATGTACAGTTACACTGATCTACACTTTTATGTACAGTTACACTGATCTTCACATTTATGTACAGTTACACTGATCTACACATTTATGGCTATTTTTGTATTGACTTATCTATCTGCACAATCGTCAATTGGTTTGATCATGTGGCACCTGTACAGTCACTTTGATCTTGTAGCACTTGTACAGTTACTTAAACCTTCTAGCACCTGAACACCTGTACAGTTACTTAAACCTTCTAGCACCTGAGCACCTGTACAGTTATTTTGATACTGTAGCACCTATACAATCACTTTAATCTTTTAGCACCTGTACAGTCACTTTGGGCTGGATTTCCTTGCACAGTCTCTCTTCTTCTTTTTTTTTTGCGTATTTTTACAAACACACTAATATCCATAAATGTTTATAACTACTGTTACGACAGCGGAAGTCACGTGACGCTGGGAGCGTGCGCGCTGGAGTTTCTCGAAGGATCATGAATTTGCCGGCTACTGTTGTCTGATCGAGACGCCCTCTTTTTAGTATATAAGCCTGGCGAGAAAAACCAGCGTGATTGAAGAGATAGATAATTGAGTTAAGCAAACAA
This sequence comes from Limulus polyphemus, assembly GCF_000517525.1. Classification (NCBI taxonomy): domain Eukaryota; kingdom Metazoa; phylum Arthropoda; class Merostomata; order Xiphosura; family Limulidae; genus Limulus; species Limulus polyphemus. The sequence continues at coordinate 7,212 of NW_013672485.1, forward strand.
TGGGCACCGTAAGTAAAGTGTGTGAAGTACTATGATTTATAACATGTGTTATAAAGGTTGTTAAGTTTAAAGTGAATGTGTAAAAA
>NW_013672485.1:8297-11848 GCF_000517525.1 Limulus polyphemus
GTGTGAAGTACTATGATTTATAACATGTGTTATAAAGGTTGTTAAGTTTAAAGTGAATGTGTAAATTCTGTGTATTACAAAAAAGTTGTATCGAGAAAGAATAAACTAGTTTTAATCAAAAAAGGACTTGTATCGCTGAAGTTTCTCGGAAAGAATTTCTACGGGAAATTAACAAACAAGCAGATACAGTAACACTACTTTAATTGTGAAACCTTTCAACATTCATCCTAATCTTTACTCACGTTTAGAATAATTTTGATTTTGGTGCATCTTTACATACACTTATGAAATTTCATATCCACGTTCACTCTGATTTTGATATATTTTACAATCAATCTGATTTTGGCTTACTTATGTTATAACTATGATTCTGAAGCATCTTTACGTAATAGTCGTAACTTAACATTATTATTGTGCAGGCAATATTATTACAATACATTGGTAGGCTGTAGTAACTGTTTTAAAGTGGGTTTTTGCTTTTGAAGTATCACAGTGGTGAACAAATGATTAAATTAATAGATATGAAAAATTATCAATATTATTTGACAAGTCGCTCATAAAATATGCCAGTCTTTGTTTAAATCGTTAGAAAAAAAAAGGGTTTATTTGAAATATTGTGTTCAGGAAACTATAATGCTTAGTTTAAATTTGATGACCTCTAGGGCCAATGATGCTATAATAAAACAATGGGTAACTCCGCCTCTTCCTTGAACATGTATTAATATTTTCTCAAAACTGTGTATGAATGTGCATGATTGTACTAACTTTTAACGTGAAACAAAACTTCCTGTTATTATTATTATATTAGTACGTGAAATAAATAATACAGTCGGAACGTCACGAACCGCATCTAACCTTGAACAATTTAGATCAAGGCGGTTCCTTTCGTTACACTATTTTGCCTTGAATATTGTTTTAACATTCCGTGGATTTTAACCTTCAGCAGTATTTGTGTCTGTACGAAAGCAACGACTTACGTACGTTGAAGTTTCCAATTCAATATACTGTCGTATACTCGGCAAGAGAAAATAAAACGACACTTCGAAGTTACTACCAGCTGTGATTGATGAGTTCTCACGTCATGAACTTCATCGTATCCATCCTTAGTCTAAACATTATTTACATATGATGGAAGAGAAGCCTAAATAAGTGGCACACTTATACAAAATTAGATATATACATACTTTTCATTATTTCGAAATTATGACAATAAAAAAAATCCGGATTTGGAATCCCCTAGGTAACGTTTGCTTTTTTTTTACCATAAGTTTACATGCACGAGAAGATAAATATGATAGACGAAATGTGCCTTCTTTCTGAATCAGTATGATTTTTTTGTCTATTTTATTATACAAAAATGAAAAACTACGACGCATGATTGTAAACAGTTATTTTTTAAGGATGTAAGCAAACTTGCCATAACTATCGCTTCTAAAAATATCTTACTATAACGCTCACACAATATAAACTAAATAATACTCTGGTATTAAACTTAAAATGAACAGTTGTGTAAATCAAACTATCACTGATGATGGTTTGTTGCCTGTAGCTTCATTTACTGCTAATGGATAACTCATAACTCTTGATTCCATGTTTTTTGACATTCATCCACATAAATAGCTAATAGATTTAACAGTGTATGGTTGCATCTCTGCAACATTAAAGTGGCAGACGAAGTTCTGCAATCCAGAACGCCAAGTAGCAAGGTGGCAACAAAATCTTCAGAAGTAGAACTTAACAATGTTTAGTGCCCTGGATGGAACCATGAAAATGCTCGTACATTACTGAAGAAGGTAAATACTGTGAAAAAAGGAAAACATAAGATAATAAAAACATCCAACCTAAAGTGCAACAGAGTAGAATCCAAGATGAGAAGTCTACAGATCATGATGTGGTTCAACATCCAAATGAAAAATGCTCAGGAAAAAGGAGTGAGTATTAAACAGATAATTCATTGGATCAGGAATGGCCTTCACGGCAGATTATGGTGCAATATGGCCCATATACGAATATATACTGGGTGAAGAGGGATTGTTATGCCTACAGGAAGGCTTGAGTTGTCGAAAAAAAGGAAGATTAAGTGAACAGATATAAGGACTACAATTGACACTTCCACAGTCATTACAATCAGAATAACTTTGTCACCTCTACAAACTACCAACATCTGAACATTTAGCTGTTAAGAAGACACTAGAGAGGATAAGAGAACATTTTTGCTAGGTTGGAAGCCAGAAATCTATATAGGATTGATGTAAATTGTATGAACAATGCTTTGACTAAAAAGATCCATAAAGGAAATGACATGAACAACTCAAGTAGTATTGTGTTGTATTACCACCTGAGAATTGCTGTAAATGTCAGGAAATGCTAACATTTTGTGTAGGTAATCTAAACTGGGAAGGGCTGTGGCCAAGCTAGCCATGAAACATGTACTTATTTTAATTTGCATCTTTATGTATTTCTAGAATGTCAAGGAATCTGTAACTCAGACATTAAATAGGATAAAATAAGCTAAAAGTACTGACAAAACTTCATGAAGAAAATCAGACATATATATGTCGTTACCCCTCTTTTCCCCTACAGTTTTAGATTTATAAAATGGCATCAGTTGGGAGTGTAAAATTCAAGCATTAAGTAGCAGAAATCAGATTCCAGGCAAAACTTCGTTAATAAATTTGATTGTTTGTTTGTTTGTACTTAAGCACAAAGCTACACAATGGGCTATCTGTGCTCTGCCCACCACGGGTATCGAAACCCGGATTCTAGCGTTGTAAGTCCGCAGACATACCGCTGTGCCACTGGGGGGCAATAAATTTGAAGAAAGGGGGCTATCTTGAAAACCTCGAGCACAGAACTCGTTTTAGGTATCACATTAAAATACAAAATTATAACATTTGATCTGAAAACCTTCAAATTATTCATTAGTAATCAGTTCATGGGAATCTGATCACGAGATTCTATGACAAGTGTGATTAAGCCTTAAAGATCAAAGGCTAGAAAAGAAAAAAACTTCAAACAACACTGGAATTATTCCACAAGTACAACATTCGCGTGATTGATTGGGATATTTGTATGAAAAAGTGGAGATAGAAAAAAGTCTCCCAAAAAATTAGAAACATCCAGAAAGCTACTCTACACACACTCAAAACCTACGCTGTGTTATTGAATAAAACCAGTGATTTCTTATACGAGAACAATTATTCTAATCCAGACTATAAAGAGATACTGATGATTAGGTAGTTAAATACTGAATTAGAAATGGGTTTTAAAAACTGAAGAAACAAAACATCATAAAACCATCTTAACTTGACATTCTGTAATATTGTCAATCAGTTTTTAGAAGTTTTAGCATAGTTAGCCAAATAACTGATTGATTGTAAATATTTGTAAATTGAAATTGTATTAAGATTATTAAATATTTGTTTCTTAATGGTCAATTTTACTTGAATAATTGATATTTTGTTGTTGCTTAGCGTTGTAGTTACAATATATCTAATCAAAAACACCTTAGATGTGAAAAAAAGGTGCGGCCAACACGACTTAAAGGAATG
>NW_013672485.1:12433-17695 GCF_000517525.1 Limulus polyphemus
CTTCATTACCCATTCAAGCCGTCTCCAGCCATTATTAGTCTCAAAGTGGGTTCCTCGTCATCGAATATATACTATGTTGTTGTTTGGCTTAGGATTCTTCTACAATAGGTGTCTGTGACTTGTTAGCGATAAATTCAACGATGAATAAACAGCACGCACTTCACATGTTTTCAAATTAATATATATATTCATAACAAGTTAGCCCCCCAGTGGCACAGCGGTATGTCTTCGGACTTAGAACGCTAGAAACCGGGTTTCCATACCCGTGGTGGGCAGAGCACAGATAGCCCATTGTGTAGCTTTGTGCTTAATTACAAACAAACAAACATAACAAGTTAACGTACGTACAATAAATCCTTCAACACTATATATATTGTTACGCCTCTGTTCATTAGTTACTTTTCCGTATAATTTCTTTCCGATGAAACTTTAGCGACACAAGTCCTTTCTTAAATAAAATTGGTTTATTCTTTCTGAATATAACTTTGCAATAAACTTAATCTCCACAGTCACGCTATAGCAAACGCTATAATTCACAACAAACGACACACGCGCTCGACGCAACAGTACGTCTCTATCTCTGTCTGCAGTTCAATTACACTACATTGTTGTCGTCACTTCTTACTGGTCTTATATACATGAATACCGCATATCTAGTAACCTCTCGAGTCTTCAAGAAGGGACATGAACGTTCTAGAAGCGCATGACGTGTTACTAGCGTCACGTGACCTCCGCTGTCGTAACAATACAATGCGTTTTCGCGGATGGCAAACATGTAAAAATAATGCGTATTTATATGTATAAAGTGATGGAAAGCTATTATTTTTGATAAATAACGATACGTTTGTAATACAAGCTTCATTATAATACCTTTCAAAAGAAATTAAAAAAAAGAAAATCAGTGGCGTGACTTGGTCGATTTTCACAAGTACGGAAGTCCATTAGTGCCATAATGTGGAAAAATCATAAAAATTACAAAACAAAAATTTAAAACAACGGCATTTTACTCACGTTGGTATTATTCTTGTGGGTCCTTATGTTTAACAATATATTATATGCATTTTGTGTTACCATATATATATATATATATATAAACAGTCGTATTTGTAGATGGAAACCCCGGATATAAAACGTTCTAATATATGTAGCGAGTCTAAAGAATAGATCTACATCCACTTATTGTATGAGTGTTGTTGTTGATAACAGTCAATAAGGTAGTAACTATAAAGCAAACACTTATTCAATGCTTGTTTGTAAAATAATTAAACAAATTAACACTACTTTTAATTAAAAACTAACACCCTGGTGGTATTTCATAAGAACTTATTAGGTAATCTATGTATTCAAACTGTTTTATGTCTTTTTATTTTGATTTAAGTCCAATAGTTATAAGATTACTTTTAATGTATTTACAGATGGAAATACCGAACTCCTCTCACGTTTGTGTTATTTGCAAGGGAAGTTAACAGAATGAAAAAGCTATTGTGCAGTTACGACTGAAAGTGTCTGTCGGTATAAACATTGCAAGCACAAAACATGGTGATAACATACTCACTGTTCCAGGGCAATATTTTCACACAGAATGTCATCAAAATTACTGTGATCCAAATGTCATTAAACGTGATAGAAAACATCTTCATATATTCCTACATGTAAATTGTGTATGTGTATTACAAACTGATGGGAAAGTATGAGATAACCAACAACGAAGTATATCAATATTTCAAATCTGGACATCATGTTATACGTAGAACTGATAGGTTTTGGGCTGGATTGTCAACGTATCTGATTATCGACAAGTCTTAATGAGAAGCGTGAAGACAAATGGAGGCATGACTAGAGGAAAGGGTATGACAGAAACACAACTAGCTCAGTGGTTACTCTCATTGCCCTCGTGTGATGAGGTAAATAATGCTATGTAGGATTTCAGTGGAACTGTTTATTACACAAGTAGTCAACACAAAGAGTGTAGCCAAGCCAGGAAGGAAAGGGACTACAAAGACACAAACGTACTCCTATCTTTTCTACTAGAAAGCAATCCATTTATCCAAGACCCCCAATATTACGCAATATTGAAACTGGTGTGGCGTCTGATTCATCTGTAAATGTCTACAACGCAAAAAAAAAAAAAGTCGGATCGAAAGTCGTACAAAAATCGGATCGTACAAAAGATGGTTGGTAAAAATATAATGGAGTATTATTTCAAAACATTCCAGCAAGCAGTGACACTTACTACAAAGCCTGTAGTAAAATTAGATGGCGAGTCAATTCAGGTTGACCCCCAGCTACTTTTTTCGACCTCTTACAACAGCTGCAACTAGATCGGAAGAAGACATGTCACACATATTTGGATATGAACTGTGTAGTATTCCATGTGCACTGTTTGATCCATCAGGTTTTCCAAGACAACCACAAAAACCAGCATTAGCTGATAAGATTTGGGCTTTAGGATATTATGGAAGACAGGAGGCTATTACTGAGAATGTTCAATGTGTGTTAGACAGAGGATCATTATTACAGCGAATGCCATGGCAACAAGGCACAGATTTCGCAGATATTTGTAATATGTACGTAGATTATATATCTAAAAGTATGTGGATCCAGTAATTGTGTTTGATGGCTACCAGTCAGGACCATCAACAAAGGATGTAGCCCATATGCCGCGAACGCATGGAGTTTTCGGTTCGAATGTTAACTCCAAAGACAATAAACAATTCAAAGGAAAAAAAGAACACTTCTTAACGAACTATGAAAACAAACAACGTTTTATTTACATGCTCGGGCGTCGACTTGGAAATATGGGATGGAAAGTTGTATATGCTGAAGACAATGCGGATCTTTTAATAGTCAAGACTGCAGTTGCTTGTGTAGAAACTCGTGAAACAATGGTGATCGGTGAAGACACGGATCTTCTCATATTGCTATGCTATCACGCTAATACTCAGAACTGTAATATATTTTTCAACTCAGAAGGGAAACAGACTACGTACAAAGCGGTGAGAATTTGGGACATTCGACAAACGAAGATGATACGTGGAGCAAACACCTGTCGCTATATGCCGTTCGTTCATGCTTTGACGGGTTGCGACACAGCATCTCGCATTTATGGGATTGGAAAAGGAGCAACACTTAAAAAATTAGGATATGACCAACACTTAAGGGATAGTGCAGAAGTGTTTTGCAATCAGGGTAAAACAAGAGATGAAATACAAAAAGCCGGAGAACAAGCACTTATATGTCTGTATGGCGTAGTTCCAATTGAGGGATTGGATTTATTGCGCTTCAGACATTTTGAACGAAAAGTAGTTTCAAGCACAACACACGTATAGGTACATACACTTCCTCCTACATCCGCAGCAGCACAATACCACAACATGAGGGTCTATTTTCAAGTACAAACTTGGATCGACTCAAATGACAAAATGTTACCATAACAGTGGGGATGGTCAGGTATAGGCAATAGCTAATTACCAATTAAGAAACATTTACCACCAGCTCCAGAAAGCCTATTAAAAATTATAAAATGTAACTGTAAAGCGGATTGCGACACCAAACGTTGTACATGTAGGAAGCATGGACTTGAGCGTTCTAAAGGCTGTGGAGAATGTAGGGGTGTTAACTGTACTAATGTAACACAATTGCCAGAATCTGACATAAATGAAGATACATTGTAGATACAATATAAAGAAAACAATGTGCCAGCCGGTTGTAAAGGAAACATATAACGAATTTAATCCTATTTTAAAATCAATGTGCGATATATTTTAATAACACCGCAAAGTCAACATAACTGGTTCTGGTTTGTGTATTAATTCAAATAACACAACGTTGATGAATAGATATCGCAAATGTTTATAGAAAGATGTGTGTGCTAAGTCTCATTTTGTATACTCATTTTCTAGATGTGGCTGTCATTTAAAAGAATATTGTTATAGATTTTCTTCTGATGGATGGGGTAATATATATATAAGTTAAAGAGGTGAATAATCATTAATTTGGGCTTCAGATATAACGCATTTAATTGGGTTCATCTTATTAACTAATATATGTTATCTATTTGTGTATTTGTAATCATATATCAACGGAAAGAGTGTTTAATGAGAGTATATGATTGCATATATGAAATCAAGTTCTATTTTCATCAGATATGTTAATAAGGAAAATGAAAATTTTATGCATTTCACTGTTTAGATTTTTCCAGACTTTCTTGTGTAACTTCGCAATACATGTGTCTAATAATAAATCAAAGCATTGTTTCTGTTGCAATTTGTTTGATATTGAGGTATGTTTTTGCGTAGGCTGACTGGACTATAAACATCTCATACGCGACGTTCCTGCTGGATACCAGCATACTAACCACTGGGCCATGCTCAAGACCGGCACGTAATGTATAAACTCCAAAGTCTGCACTTTGATCTATATGTACAAAATACTAATACAGCAAACTTTCTTTCTTAATAATTATTGGGAAATAAAAGGTTTATTTCGTCCCAAGGAAATGAAAAAATTAAGGGCATTCTATTAATATGAAACCTTTGGATAATATAAGCATCTTTCTTTCTGAACTTGAATAAGACGTACATTTCTCTTTATTTCATGTGTGCTGTGAATATTCATCAAAATTTGGTCCAAGTTACTCTGGCAACGACTAGTATAAAGTAGTTGAAAGCTTAAATTCACCATTAACAGAAAAATAATCTTCGTTGTTTTAAGTGTGTTTCTAGATTATAAGAATACATTACACAATCGAATACTGGCGATAGTTTTAGCTTTGAGTTTCGCCGATATGCTGCACGAAATAGCAAAACGATTTACTTGTTCCGTTTGTCTTAATATTAGAAAGGCATCCTGGATAATAATTCATAAATATATGCATATATCATAAATTACAAATCATTAAAAAAACATGTTTTCTTGTTGTTTTATCATTTCACTCTCATAACAACTAGCAAATGCCTTATGTACGCCTAAAGTCAAAGTTTTGTTGGTGATAAAAATACATTCAATGTGTTGTATCAATTTACCTTAAAACTAGAAAACAATAATGATCAAAACATTGGAGTATGATAATACTGTTGCGTCAGCGAGGTCACGTGACTAGTATCACGCCACTTCTTTCTAGAAATATCCTGTTCCTTCGTGAATTGTCGGGAGAGTATTAGATTGGGGGTAGCCTGGTGTATATAGGACGGTCACAACGTGACGGGACAGTGTGATGAGTAATTGAATGTATGCTGACAGAGAGTATTGTTGATGTCGAGC
>NW_013672485.1:18275-21767 GCF_000517525.1 Limulus polyphemus
GAAAGAATAAACCAGTTTTATTTAAGAAAGGACTTGTGTCGCAAAGTTTCGTCGAACGAATTTACGTAAAATTAACGAACGAACGGAAACGTAACAATACCTTGCAGGAAATGACGAACTGGAAACTATGCTGTTTACTTAAGGTGTTTTAATAGCTGAAAGACCTTGCCTAAAAACTAAATAATAAGAAAAATTAAAAACATCTGATTACATTATGGTCCTAAAAGGGTATGCCCATTCGTGTGCTTTAAATGCTTGGATATACGACAAAAAATTTCCACTAACTAGACTAGTAAAAATACGCATCAATGGCATCTTACGTCGCTGTCATCCACTATGTCCAGCCTTCAAGCTGGATTTCGTGGGGAGAGAATGAGAATAGGCCAAACATTAATCTATACATTTCCCCAAACTGGAAATGAATCATTCCTATTTGCGAAGAAAAAGAAATTCGATACGCAGCCCATGTACCAAAGAAAACCTTGTGAAGTTAATAGTCTTTGTAAAGAAGATATCTGATTAGTGAATTTTCATATTTTGACCAGTAATGACTCTGCTTTTTCCTTGTTTATTTTTCAGTTTTATATGAACATAAACTGGTTAGTTATTTTAGGATTAACAGTGAACGCAGGAGTTTTGCTTACAAATATATGTCATTCTAATAGAATAAAATTTCAAGTAAATATTCAAATTATTTTCAAATATTAAATTTTGTGACAGTCTTTCAGTATTTTTTGCCCTCAAACTCCTATGAATTGAAACAGATATGTATTGCCACTACTATGGCAATTTTACAGTACAGAAGGTAACATTTACATACCAAAGTAAAGTAAAATAACCAGTTTGACAAAGTAGCTGATTTCAAGCAAGTGGTAAAAACATAAATTATGTCTTTAAATAAATTTTGAAACATTAAAATCACTATAAATACCTTTTGAAACGTTATAATCACTAAGAGCTTAAGATCCAAAATCCATATCTACTTTCAATACAACACAAAGTCAAAACTATAATTTCACAAATTTATTATCATGTTTTACATGTTACATATTGACAGCATGCTCAGATGAAAATAAACATGATAAAAGAAAAAAATTACCAATCTGCTATAAGGAAAAAAGTAAACAATAATCAATACATGTATCCAGAAAAAAAAGTTGGTCCATTGAATATTATTTTTTGCACAAAGTAAAAATTTGCAAATTAGTAAAAACAAAATTTAAGCAAGTATACTTCATTTCAAATGAACATGTATACTTTTAAACATGTCATATATTAATTGTTCCTGACATCCACACTTTCACATGCTTTTAAAATCATGCAGGTTAGATTAATGACTCGTCTCAAAATGAGAGCAGAGCAAAAACAAAAAAAAACAATACTTAACTACTTATGTTTCACTAGTTTTTTAAATATAATTCTTATTAGCTCCTTTTTCTTTCTTAGAGGTTCATACTGTCTAAGATAGTTTGCCAAGGTACACATATATACAGTAATTTTGAATACAGAGCATATAAAACAATAAAATGGGCAAACATTACAAAAACAACACTAATATAAACAATATTTCCACTTATAAACAAATACAAAGATTTACAAACAAAAATTATTATTATTACAAATAGCCTTAGTACATATTGATAACATATTGGTTCTTTGGTAATAAACCAAGATTTTCCATCATATCTTCTTCTTCTTACTGCAGATTATTTGATTTACATTTTCCACTAGATTAAATTTATATTGTTCACTTTACTGATGGCAAGAAATATATTACAAAATCTCTTTCACTGTATCATTCTACCCTCCCATATAAAAAGAAAAAGAGAAACAATTTTCATTTCCAAGATGTGTTTCCAACAAAATAATTCAAACTCTCAGCAAACAAAAAAGTTTGTGGAAAAAACATTAATTTTTAAATCTTAACAATACCACGTAATCTAAAATAACATTTAGAACAACTATTAAGGAAGTAAAACAAGTTTATGGAAACAAGTTTTGACACTTATTTTATTCTGTAGTAGTGGATCTAAACTTTATTTGGAGTTATTTCTACCTAAAACAAGGTTGCATCTAAATGTTCTATTTACTCAGAGCTTTTGTTTTTAGTATCAACTCTTAAAGTTTTCACATCAGATCTCATAAAAACAGACACGTAATTAGTTTCTAGTGATATATTGGCTATCACTTGATTCATAGTAAAAAAAAAAAGGTTTGCTATGCATTGCACTTCATGAAATTTTTATAAATAATAAGTCATTAAATTTTAATCTCCTAACAGCTCTGATTGTCAATTTAATGACTTTACTTGTACAAAATGCATAGGTAACAATCCTAGTATATGATAAACAAAAAATAAACATCTTTCTTACGCAAGTTTAGCATCTGTTTGGAATTAAAAAGAAAACAGAGTATTACATGTTATAAATAACTTGCTATATGAACATAAAAAAAGCAAAGTAACAGAAAATTATGAACAACTGAGCTCTTCTTTCATAAAAATTTTTTTCTTACATCTTACAACTTTAGGAAAGAAGTCCTTACACTTTATATACATACTTAAGTTTAGAAGAATGAAATTAACTGCAACTAAATGAAATATTTATATTTTATGTAAATATATTTTCACATTTTTCAGGGAGTAAAAAAGAATAAAAAAAAATTCAACTGTCAGAAATAAAAACACTGTTAGATGGAAGATTCTTAAATTCACACCAGCTATTAGTATTATGATAATACAAACAACACATTAATTAGTTTATATATACAGGACTAAAAAGTATAATAATTTTGAAATCACAAATGTTTTAATATGCAAACTTTTTCATTCTTTTTTTTTTTAATTTAGTTTGAATTCACTGTTACCATTGGACAAAACTCGAATTACTAGGGGGAGTTAAATAGGTTGAAACCCGCATGCCTAAAACATGCAACCCCCAAATTGTAACATAGTGTTTCAATCAGGGAAAGTTAAGTTTGTTTGTAGCTCTTCTGAATATATACTTAGAAACATAACATTAAATATGGGCCCATACTCTTAAAAATATTTCATTCAAGCCCTACTGTTAGCCCTTAAAAGACCAAGGGTTTTGGAGCACAGTAGTAACTAAGAGGCTTTTTAGCTTCCCTTTTTTTTCTTATAAAACATGTAGGAATATATTTATAAAATTTATATTATACAACTTATATTATTTGTTACTTCTGAACATGTATGCAAACATCTTCTACAGATACTTCAAGTTCAAGCATAGAATTGATATAGTCACAAAAATATACAACTAGTAAATCAAAAACTGTACTTCAAAATCACCATAAACCATTGCACATAGATAAAAAAAAACAACACTAGGCAAAACATAATAGACTGATAAACCCACAAAAATCTGAAAAAACCAATGCTAAAAAAATAAGGAAAACTGAGAAGGAAGTATCCACAAACCACCACTTGGTCTTTTAAGGGTTAAAGATATAACATGTTCAACATGCAAAGAT
>NW_013672485.1:22693-23619 GCF_000517525.1 Limulus polyphemus
GGGATTGATGCAACACAACTTCCCGCAACTTTCTCAGTATAACTGTTTGCCAGGTCGTCACTTTCCCATCTCTGGACAAGACTACCATGTTTAAGCTTCAACTGGTCCCATTGTGCCCAATAGTTCTTTGTCACAGGGCTTAAGCTAGACACCTTCTCCCAAGCAGGGCGCAAACCACTTGCTTCTAGTAAATCAATTATTGGCTTCAAATCTTGGTCTTTCTCCTGCTCTACTTTGATATCTATATTTGGTTCCACTTCATCATCATCAACTTATTCAGTCACTTTGATGACACCTTATTAGTTCAATCTATCTTTTAACACTTACCGGGATTTGGCCTTTGTTGTTCCCAAACGTCATTTTATGAAAATTAATTGCACACTTCCTCAGTAGTAAGTAGTCCAACCTTAGTAAGCATGAGTCTTCAATGTCAGCCAAGTATACTTTGGGTCTGTCCTTCATGCCTATGAGCTCAATAGCTACCCACACTGGTCCCCACAACCTTGCAGAATGTTCTGTCACACCACAGAACTTCTGTATGGCTTCTGGTACTCCTTTGTGATCTAGCATCTTGATAGTCATAAGCTTTTGCTGAGATGCAGAATCTATGAAAAAGTTGCACTTTTGGCCATCCAGCTTCCCTATCACGTGGACACTATGTGTACTTGCCATTTTACACCAAGTTGTTGGGACTTTCACGATGGGGTTTGGTGGGCATTGCTCAAAACAAACCACTACTGTTTTCCCCGAGGCTGACTTATTGGCAGTATTCTTCTTACACTGGCTCCTCATATGTCCTTGCTCTCCACAGTTTCAACAACCTTTCTGTGTAGCAGCCTTTCCTGCCATGGCATCTTCCCTGTTTTGAAGTTGTCGGCATTGAGCAATACCTCTCTGAAAGCTGTCCTTTTCTGGCCTTGAATCCC
>NW_013672485.1:23976-24730 GCF_000517525.1 Limulus polyphemus
ACAGTTTCAACAACCTTTCTGTGTAGCAGCCTTTCCTGCCATGGCATCTTCCCTGTTTTGAAGTTGTCGGCATTGAGCAATACCTCTCTGAAAGCTGTCCTTTTCTGGCCTTGAATCCCGATGACTGTACCAACCTTGGTACCTCTGTGCTGGACTTAACGTAGGATTCCAATTCAAGAGCTTTGGCCATTGCATCTTGTATAGTAGAGGGGTTTGCTTGCTTCACTTGTATCTTCAGTTGTGGACTGTCCAAGGCGTCTACAAACTGATCTCTCAGCAACAACTTGAGGACAATGGGTGGTGCAGTTGGGTAGACCTTGGGTGCCATACTTTCCAAATCCTGTGCCAGCTCTTTCAAGCTCTCCCCTTTAGCACGAACTCCCGTCCTAAACCTAGTCCTGTAGACTTCCGACTGATTTTGGGTTCTGTACCTGAGTTCTAGAGCAGCTACCAGTGCTCTATAGTTGTGCCTGTCGTCTGTTGACAACTGTCCAAGTATTTCCAGTGATTGTCCCATCAAGCTCGTTGCCAGATATACTACTTTCTGCTCCTCTGTCCATCCATTCATCTCTGCCAGGAGCTCAAATTGTGCTCTATATGCTTCTCATGGTGCCTTCCCATCGAATTCCTGTGGCTTCCTTCGCATTGGATCACTCCTATTACTGACATTTATATCTGGGATGTGACTTCTAACGGGACTGAAGATGTCTGCATTAGGGTTTAGCTGCGGGGACTGGAAGGGACTTCCAGTTCT
>NW_013672485.1:24741-31333 GCF_000517525.1 Limulus polyphemus
CACTTTGAAATTTACTAATATTTTCCATTTATGTGTGCGCTGGCTTTCTCTCAACTGTTGGAGACTTTCTTCTTGTTCATTTTCTTTCTCCTCCAACCACTGCTGTATTCTCTCTTTATTATTTTGCTGTTTGAGTTACCACTATTGCAGGTTTTCTAGCCACTGCTGTTGTCTCTCTTCTTGTTTCTTTTCTCGTACTTCTTTCTTTTCTCGTTCTTCTTGTTTCTTTTCTCGTTCTTCTTGTTTCTTTTCTTTTTCCTCCAACAACTGCTGTAATATCTCTTCTTGTTTCTTTTCTCGTTCTTCTTGTTTTATTTCTTTTTCCTCCAACAACTGCTGTAATATCTCTTCTTGTTTCTTTTCTCGTTCTTCTTGTTTCTTTTGCTGTTCTTGTATTGCTACCATCAAATCCGCTAAGCTGTAGTTTGATTTGCCACTTCTCGTTTCCATCTTCTTTTTTTTTGTCCCACTCTCTGACACCTATTTGTTATGTATCTGCTCGTTTGTTAATTTCCCGTAAAAATTCTTTCCGAAGAACTTCAGCGATACACGTTCTTTCTTAAATAAAACTAGTTTATTCTTTCTCAATACAACTTTGCATTACACTCAATTTCCACAGTCACTTTCACTTAAACACACATTATAATTCACAACGATTCACGCACTTTATCTACGGTCACTGCTCGTTTGACTCAATTATCTGTCTCTATATATCTGTCTATCTGCCATTATATCTCCGCTTTATTTGCCAGGCTTTTATACAAAAATAGAGGGCACCTAGAAAAGACTAGAGTTGCCAGGAACAGTCATGATTTTTCTAGAAACTCCAGCGCGCATGCTTCCAGCGTCACGTGACTTCCGCTGTCGTAACAGTATATTCAAATTCTGATGTTTAACTTTCCTTTGGTTTAGAAGGTCTGAGCTCGTTTTTTTGTTGTTGTTATTGTTGTTTTCATATTAAATGTTCAATAATTCTAATTGTGAAGTACATATAATCATGTGGCCCTTGTCGTATTCTCAGGTGCGCTAATTTCTCCAAAACGGGAAGATTCCGCAGAATAACAGGAGGTTCGACAGAATTATATATAACGGAATAAATTTGAATTCTCTAATTTTGACTGAATTTGAAGATTGAAAGAGAAAGTGTGTAACAAAATGAAACAATCAATTGGATAAGTTATACAGAATAGCAAGAATTTCAACCAAAAATATATAACAGAGTAAATCTGAATTCTATATTCTCTAACTCTGACTGAATTTGAAGACTGAAAGAAACAGGACTAAGCATGTAACAAATGAGAAAATATTTATCCATTTAAATAAAAGCAGTCAAAGACAAGATGAATTCACGAGAGATGGTGCCTTTCCTGGAGACCTACATTACATGACTGAAGAATTTTCATGAAGTTATTAAGAACTGTGTCAGACCGAGAATACATTCCCATCACAAAATAAGGGAAGTTGTAACCTCAAGGTATCACCTGACCTCTCCAGTGGAAAATATCATTGTCCATTTCTACATAGTTATTTCACTCTTTAATAACTTTTCCTACTAGAAAACATACGTGATACCACATGTGAATGACTCAGGACTATGCATGCATAGCTAAAGCGAAAGGAACTTAGCTACTTTCATGAGTGATGTTCTGTGTTGCAGCCACGTAAACCTGCATGTATGTAATTTATGAAAAATCCTATCTTAGAAATTGTGAAATAGAAATTACCATAAGTAGTATCAACATTTATTCTTAGTTCTGAATATGTGCAGATTTACATATAATACAAGGCCAAGCAAGCTATTATGTTGATCATTTTCCAAGATATTTTTGTTCCTTTGTCATTTTCAAAGTAGGCAACACCTCTTACTGTGTGTGAAGAGCATAGCTTGAAGCAATGTTGCTTCAGGGTGTCGAGGTCATGATTCTTCACTAATTGTGCAGGTGTGATATGTAGGAATATCATGCATTTTCTACCTTCCATAGTAAAATAGAAATCTTCAAAATTATTGATTATTTAGTTCCACACTATAATGACAGCAACATGTGGTCCAGAGAGTGCTTCACAATGTCTTGCTCTTGTTGTTTTTCCCCGTATTCTATATAGGGGTGATGTCTCCACTATCCTTAGACATGTTTCACTATTGTACATAGAACTCTTGTTGAATGAGTTAAAAATGAAGTATCCTTGGCTGGTCATTTTATGACATTAACTGAAGATGACAACCAACCAGTGCTGTCAGGGAACATAGGTCATGAGGTTACACCTTCTACTGGACAAAGAATGAGCAATAATTCTAGATGTGAGCACACTTTTTTTGTTAAGTTATACTTGAATTTCGTTGTGACTAATTCAGTAGAGATTCATCTTGAAGGATGGAATGTCGACAAGCTAATCATTGATCCACTAGAGGCAATCATCCACTTCTCTACACAGATATGCATATCGCATTGTTTTTTGTCCCAATAAATATTGTTTTCATTGTCCTTTAAATGTGTATAATCCGTTTATTTTTCATGCAACTTAAAATACAGTTAAGTTATAATTTACAGAACATCCCATTTATTTCCTGATAGAATCTGCTCTAATTGCAAGTTTGCCTGTTTATACTTGTTGGGAAATTGGTTTTATCTGAAAATACTACCAGGGGCGTTGGCTGTTTTAGTTGTGGAGGTGGGGCTGGAAGGGGTTTGTTCCGTATCCTATAACAAAAATGTTTTGTGATTATTATCTTTACCTCAGTCATTTTATATATCATTGGTATTTAGTATTGAATGCATCAATTTATAAAAATATATAAATCACAACATTAGTATTGTTACGACAGTGGAAGTCAAGTGACGCTGGTAACGCATGATTAGTTTCTAGAAGGATCATGAAGGCTCGAGTGTTTTCCAGACGCCCTCTATTTTAATATATAAGCCCGGCAACTAAAGTGGAGATAATAATCGAGTCAAGTCGTAAGTAAAGTGCGTGAATCGTTGTGAATTATAGCGTGTGTTGAAGTTAAAGTGACTGTGGAAATTAAGTGTATTGCAAAGTTGTATTGAGAAAGAATAAACCAGTTTTATTTAAGAAAGGACTTGTATCACTGAAGTTCATCGGGAATAATTTATACCGGGAAATTAACAAACAACTAGAGACATAACAGTATTATTGTAACAAATTTGCAGACGCTTATACTTTTTGTCATTAATAATTATGACAAATAAAATAGTGAAAACGTGAAGGGTATTTTATTTATCATAGAATATCATTCACATACGTAAGTTTTACTTAATACAAACTACTTTTTATTGGTAACTCATACAATATACTAAATAAACTGTATATGTGGATGTAAATGTGTAAATGAAATTATACAAATGTCACAAAATACAAAAAAAAAATAATTCATGCAATGAGAAAATCTATCAGACTTTTTTTTATCACGTTGTAAGAATCATTTTAAAATTTTTAGTTTGCAAATACCACAAAAGAATATTCTTATGTTTGCTTTTGTTTTAAACTGGACAAAAACGTATATCTGGTGATTACTGAAACATGTGGATGGTTGCCGTTCCTCACGTGACAGAACCATGCGATTATCCAGACAAATCAAGTGCTTTCTTAAACGCCTTAGTTCGAAGCATAAATATGAAATCTAATGTTATAGATGGAAAGGTATCACGTTTTTTTGTTGCTCGCAAATAGGAGGTTCCAAGTGCCATGTATGCGTTTTGTAAAAAAGCAGGTGAGTCTTAAATTTGGATATTATTTTTGAAAGTTCATGTAGGCTGCCTAAAACTAAAAAATACAAAAAAGTATAATTTGGTATCTAACTAAGTCGCATGTTTAAAGAAGAGTTCCTGTTTGTGCTGAAAATTGTGTAAAACTAAAAAATTAAAATAAAAGTACAAGTATAATTACCGATTATATACGCAGTCTTACTCTTGCTGGTATGAAAAATTTTAATTTTTACACTTATTTATTGTTAACGTTAGGCTTATATTGTGCTAATATTTGAGCACTTTCGAATGGTCCACCTTTCTTCTTCAGGGCCAAGCTGTTTGCCCCTTTCGGAAGCGCTCGGGTTATAGGGTTTTTATTAATTTCTTCAAGACTTTTTGAACCAACGTGTTTTTCTAACTTTATAATTGTACTAATATTAATAAGAAACACAATGCAATCATAAGTCTTAAGATCAATGATATAGTGAAAAAATTACTTTTCTTATAACTTATTATGAGAGCATTTAACTTAACTTTAACACCAACAGCTTAAAAACAAGTATTAATTACCTTTGTGAAGAATATGATCTCATATTCCCAGTATCTTGGCTTAGGTTAGGGATTAAAGTAGTATAAAAACTGAAAATGATGTTAACTTTTTCTTACAACTATGCAACTGCAAGTTAAATCAGACTTTTAGAGGACACAGAGGATTCCTACACTCAAAATCCATACACAAAGAGAAAACTAATCACAAAATCCAGCCCTAATCCCTTTAATATTAATACTTGTTAACTCCTTTTTTTTTAAATTTATTTAACATTGTAAGTTGCAGTCTCTTAACTCTCTTAACATGGAATTTGTTCCACAGATTCACTGTAACAATGTAAGTCTATTAAATAATGGAAAAATAAAACTGCCTCATCTATGTCTGACCTTCATGAATTTTGAATTTATGACCTGGAGCCTGTTGCTTTAGGATTCAACTTGAATAAAATTAAAAGTCAAATTTTGAATACTTAAATTAGATAGTATATGTTTTTAAGATTTATCTCATTTAAAAGAGAGAACAAGAGATCTCATGATATCCTCATATGACAAGCATCTATCCCTGGATTCATCCTGTAGCTTGTAACATACTAAAACAAACAGCTGCTACAACCAGGTTCGAACAAAAAATTATCAATATAATAAACATTGACAATCACAGGAATTCAAAATAAAACTTTCACACAGTTGGAATATAAAGTTTATCACTTACTAAAAACATAGTTAATAAATACATGCCTGGCCAGGACTTGATACTAATGTTAATGAACAATATAACATGAATATCAATGTGAATAATTACTTCAATAATTAAAGGAATCAGGAAAAAACCTAATTCCAAAAAACACAATATTCTGAATTAAAACATCTTCAAGATGAATAACAATGTTGAGTAACAATCAGCAATAATACATTTTAACTATGTTTCGTGAACTAAATTGTTCAAGCTTAAAGCTGGGTTTTTATTTAGTGGTTAGATCACAAGGTTACATTTCATGCGACTAGCTAATCTACATAATCTTTCACAACATTAATGACCAAAGCCTGGATGTAAGGGTCATCTGACAAATCTAGCTGAGAAATACTGTCCTAGACCGCAACAACTTGATATGATTCTGATATGGAAGAAAAGGATCTTGCTGTTTTGGTTGAGCAATGTTAAGTTTTCCAGACATTGTTTTGTTGCGAGTGGGAAAGTATATAAGATTTGGGCCTATGTACAGGAATCTTAAATATAAGTCAAAGGAGGTCTAGTTTGTTTGTATAGATCTCCCATATCTGGTTAAGCATCATTTAGGGTATTATGTTCAGTCTTTGGCCCCATACTTTAAGGACACTTAGTTATTGGAAAAGTTCAAAGGAGGACTACTATGATGTTTTCATGGATGGTGGGGCTGTCATATAAGTACAGGTTAAGGTCCTTAGTTATTTGTCTTGAGTAAAGAAGAGTTAGAGGAGATCTGATTAAAATGTTCAAAATTATAAAGGGAGTAGATAGAATTGATGTATCATTTTTTTCTTTATGTTTTAGGGTAAAAGTAGTAAGATTAGGTGATGCAGATATAAGATTTGGTAGAATAGAAGATTTCTGTAAATTAGACAATTTTATTTTTGAACAAGATAGTAAACCTTTGGAATATATTGCTTTCAGATGTGGTAGGTACAAAATGATTGGAAGAGTTCCAGAGAGGGTTAGATGATTACTTAGGTAGTTATTACTGGATATAGGCAGATAGGTGTTTGATGAAATAATTAGAGCAATAACAATGGGCAATTTGTTGTCTTCAAATGTTATTTTAAAACTATAGACCTTAAGGAAGATTCATGAAAGTGTTTCAAAGAGACCTCCCAACAGGTTACCAATTATAAATCCACTTTATCAACTGATCCACCTGCTAATGATGACCTTTAAAGAGAAATTATAAATCTTCATTTTTCTGTGAACAAAAGTGAGGAACACTTAACTTATAATCTTGGTGGATGATCTGCAGCTATTTTTGATTCATCAAATATATGGGAGAATCATTAAACCTCTAGTTTAATCTATATAAATAAAATAAGAGTTTTGTCTGTACATTGCTCAGAATAGTGTACTTTTTGCATATCTTCACGTTTCATACACCAGAGAAGCCGAAACAAGCCTTATCTCAATTTCTGTCTGTCGGTAACGCTTGCGGATGTGTTTTTGTTCGCTTTTCACGGGAAAATGAGTGCACCGTTTTCGATGCAACTTTTTTTCTTTGTTTTATAGATGTGTAAGAAGGTTATAGGCTACTTGAAACTGTCACATGCCTTTTGGAAAGAAAACGGCAGCCGCTCAAAAACCTGCTTTGGTG
>NW_013672485.1:32333-46266 GCF_000517525.1 Limulus polyphemus
GGGTGCACTGATCTACATTTGTTTATAATCTCGTAATATAGAAGTCTGCAAAAGGGTAGTTTTAAATAATGTATAAAACAGTTTGTAAAGCCATATCAGTACTCTGAAAATTTGTAAATGTGTCTTAATATTCTTTTACAGAAATAAAAATATAGTAAACAAGTTTCACTAGTACAATGAAAGTACACAAATAATAATGTAGCTATGTTAGGCTGTTATCTTAATTATCAATTTAAAAATTTAAACAGCAGGAAAAAATTGATTTTTTTTTAAAAATTCAAATTTTTTTACATATATTCTTTTCATAAAATAAGCAACCTAACACAATCTGGAATAATCATCTGTCGGTCTGGTTTCAGAATGTATACAGGTCTTCTGCTATATTTTTCTGTGCATTTAGCTTAAATGCCTGGTTAAAGCCAGTGCCAATAGGCAATGATGGGACAGTGTTCCAGTCAGTTTTTAAAGATTCACTACAGCTGCCAGTAGGCATAAATAGATACTGAATAATATTGTGATAAATATGTTGATCATAAAAATGCTCACTAAATTAATAAGAACAATACATTAAGGAGAAAACTGAGCGAGTCAGTAGCTCATTTTAACTCAGCATTCAAGCAGGTGGTCCTGGAAGTATTAAGTTGATTAGTATAGATTTTAACACTATGCTCAAAACTGACAGAAAGAAATGGTGATATCACTACTTTGCATTTGCAAACAATTGGTGGTTTTAACTGAACAACAGGCTCTATATTTTCACAAACTTATGAATTTTGGACTCACAGGTTATTCTCAAAATTCAATGCTTGGCTACATTTAAACATCTTAGATATAATATTGGTACCCATCATTGAGTTTGAACTCATGACCCTGAAATTGTTTCATGCTGTGCTGACTGAATAACTTGTGCAAAAGAATACATACGCTATAAAATGTGACATTATGGTGCTTAAACCAGAATCATTTGCTTACATTAGTCTGTAATGTGGAGCTACAAGTACTCCAGTACGAAGTAGATAAAATTCCTAATCCTAATGATACTTAATACTCATTTAAGTCTCATAACTTAGTAATCTTAAATTGCAATTCACCAAACATTAACCAGTCCCACACCAGACTAAGCTAAATATGTACTGTAAACAAGTGGTTTGTTATATTATCTGTTTAGTGTAGAAAATGTTAGGAATGGGATAAGTACTAGTTGGGCACCAAAATAATAAATCAGGATATTAACAAATTCCCCTTGATTTAGGCTTTATCTTAAGTTTTTAGGTTGACAGTGTTCTGGGACTGTTGTCCTTTTGATTGAGTAATTTGAACTCGAGACCCAAGCAAATAACTCCCCATCCTATGTGTTGGGTGAGTGGCATTCAGTGAACTTTGGTTTATGTTATAAACATACAATTACAAAAAAAAAACTAAAAAAAATTGTTGCACATTTTAAGATAAATTAAAGGTTGTAAAGAAATAATCCCGTAGGACTTCAACTATATATAACAGTGTGTGTTCTCTTGCATTTATACAGGTAGTTAAATGAAGTGTATGAAACAATGTAGTGAAAGAAAATGGCAGAAGATATTAAAGCTGCAAACTTCAAAATCTGTGGAGTGTGTGGTGACAAAGCAATGGGATATAACTTCAATGCAATTACATGTGAATCTTGTAAAGCTTTTTTTCGTAGGAATGCCTTAAAAACCAAAGTAAGTTTAAGTGTTTTTTCTCTCTTCATACTCAGAATTGTTTGGCATTAAACCTTTTTATTTAAGGAATGTTTCATTTAAAAATGGTTGAGAATTCAAGTGAAATAAATCCTCATAAGTAGTTCTTGAACTTACTTGAACATCTGTGTTAACTTTAAATGAAAAGTAAGATTGTTCTGTTACAGGGATGAATTATTGTTCTTAAGGAAACTTAAATTTGGCTTCATTTTCAAAACAAAATGCTTCACAAATCCTGTTTACTTTAGAGGTATTTTAGCTACCCACAGACTTCGATCAAATCTGCATGATTGTGTTTGCGATGGAGTAAACTTTCTCTATGCTTTGCCAATTTGATAGTCACTACTTGAATTAGGCTTCATCTTAAAATCCATGGCTGACAGTGCTCTTGGGCTGATGCCATGTTTATTGAGTAATTTGGACTGAAGTCCCAGGCAAATAACTCCCCCATTCTGTATAAAAGTGAATGATTGGAGAATCCTTTGATGCACCTACAAAGTGCTGTCATGTTATATCTGAACAAATATTCTTCAACCAACATATATTCATATACATTTGTTTATTTCATTTCAGTTTTAAACAGTCATGTTTGAATGATTGTTTTATTTCTGCATGTTTTCTTTTCAAATATCATACATTGTGATTCTTGACAAACTTTTGGTAAAATTTTGAATGAAATGGCCCCATAGCTCTGTTATAAGTATGTGAACCCCTTTTTTATTTTTTTGTACTGAGTGACTTTTTGACTTATTATGTTTAATAATCGTATACTGAAATTTATTTTCAAAAGGCAAAAATTTACTGCTATCAGCTTTTTATGACATGTAAATGGTCAGAAAAAATTTATATTGGAAGCAAAAAAAAAGTAGTAACTGAAACCATCACAGCTGGTTCTGAAGGCTAGTAATTCTTTTCATGTGCACATTAATTAATATATCCTGACTTAACTTGAATACTAGTTAATTCCAAGTTATTAAGCTTTCATATTTATCAGTTGTGATGTCTAAACCTGACCCTACGTGTGTGTTAGTTTCTGCCATCTTATCAGAACTAACTCAGCTTGCCTGTTCTACCAGATAGTATTAACTGTTTGTTGTTTTGTTTGAAGTTACCATTCATGTTGCTTTAAATTCTTTCAGAACAGATTTTCTTTTGCATCAATCGCCTCCTGTTCCAACATCTTTTTTAGGCCCAAAGATAGTATTTGGAGTATCATTAACCAAATAATGGACAACCCAGTCACAGTTTATCTTAAGGACTTGCTAATGAGCACTGTTTTTTGAGTCTTGCCAAAAACTTGATCATCAGAGTTTATAATGCTTCTTACCCTTATGTAAACAGAAGTTTTTGTAAATCATATATATATATATATATGTGTGTGTGTGTGTGTGTGTATATTA
The DNA here is from genome assembly GCF_000517525.1 of Limulus polyphemus. NCBI lineage: Eukaryota > Metazoa > Arthropoda > Merostomata > Xiphosura > Limulidae > Limulus > Limulus polyphemus. The sequence goes on from NW_013672485.1 coordinate 35,452, forward strand.
AAAGGCTGTGGAAGTTGGTGGTAATGTAACATTTGTTTTTCAAAAGAAGCTAATAAACCAGTACTTGGCTACAACAATGTTAGGTGACAACCTACATAGACAAGCTCCATAAATGCATGCTTTGAAAAACATTCCTTCTGCTACCACCTCCTTCAAGTGTTAGATATCACAGTTCCATTATATAAAAAACTGTTATAAAACCTCACCAACTCGTTGTAATTTTTTTCAGTTACTATTTATTCATTGTCAGTCAGTTGTACCAACTATTTACTTTTCAGCTTAGTCTCTTACCTTCTACTTGATGAGTTTTTCTAAAAACAAACATTTGCTTTCATACTTTTGAAAGTGTTTCATAATATTGTTGTTTTTATTTTCCAGGATTTTAAATGCCCATTTAATAATGATTGCAAAGTGGATGTAATAACCAGAAGATTTTGTCAAAGATGTCGACTGAACAAATGTTTAGAGATTGGAATGAAGAAAGAATGGATTTTGACAGATGAAGAAAAGCAGTTGAAAAATGCAAAGATTAAAGAAAACAGACAAAAACGATATGTTCCATATCAGTGTCATAAGAAAAAATGTGTTGAAAGTACAATTAAAAGAATTCACTCATATAGTCCTGTTGAAGTTCGTAACATTACTGACTTTTGTAAGCACCGTGCTCGATTCATTAAAATTAAAAAAAGAAGAAAAACTCTCTTTACACCTGAGCCATCATGTCCAGCAAGTTTATTGTTTGGTGATTCTGTAGAAAAGCAAGCAGATTCCTGCAGTGACAGTAATGAGATGATGTCTCTGACCAGTGAGCATGGGTCAGGAGTTTTTTCTGATTCAGAATTGAACCAGAATAGTATCCCTGTTACTTTAGTCTCTGATGAAAGTGGTATCATTTTCAACAGTGATAAAGAAAAACAAACAAAACATTCCTTGGGCTCAGACTTGTCACCTAGTTTAGTGAAGACTAACTCAAAAAAGCAGTCAACACTTTCAGCTTTAATTAACTCTAATCCACCCTCATCAGTTCCTAAGCTCCCAACTTCTTTGTTGGAAAATGGAGTAGATGAATCACATGTGAGTAGCTCCACTGTACATACTGACATACAGTCTAGCAGAGCTTCTAGGTTGAATGGTTCTTTTGACCCATTCATTCCTGATTCACTTGATTATTACAAAATTTCATCAGATTTGAATCCATCACATTTCAGCAATCAAAGTAAAAAGGATGACAGCATCATTCCACGGTCAGTCATTGACTTAGCTGTTAAAGTTGAGTTTGATGATATCCCACTTCAAAGTCAAGATTACTGTGAGGAAAAATTGACTGAAGCAGAAAAAGCAAAACTGACTGAGCTTATTATAGCAAATGAAGTTCTTAAAATGCCATTATCTTATGGAAATCCAGATCCAAGCCTTTTAGATGTTATAAACATGACTGATCATGCAATTCGTCGGCTCATCAAGATGTCAAAACGCATCTATAGTTTCAAAACTTTATGTCAGGAAGACCAGATTTCCCTGTTAAAGGGAGGTTGTACAGAACTCATGCTACTGCGATCTGTGATGACTTATGATCCAGAGAAAGACTGTTGGCAAGGTCCACAAACAGTGTCAATCAAGGTGGATATTTTAAAGGAAGCAAGAGGAAACATTTATGAAGAACATAAGAGATTTATCAATTCTTTTGATCCTTTGTGGCGATCCAATGAGAATATTATGTTGATTCTAAGTGCTATCACTCTATTCACTCCTGAACGACCAAATATTGTTCACAAGAATGTGATACGCTTTGAACAAGAGAGTTATTATTACCTTCTACAGAGATATCTACATACAATCTATTCAGAATGGGAAGCTCGTTCTTCCTACCTCATGCTGATTTCAAAACTTGAAGAACTTCACCTTTTAAATGAAAATCACGTTAGAATATTTTTGGATGTAAATCCAAAAGATGTTGAACCACTGTTAATTGAAATATTTGATTTAAAACACTAGCATTTCTTTCACTTTAGTGTATGAACTAATTTTTTTAAATCTTTGAATGTTAGTGATTAAAATTTAATTTGTTGTCCATGACAAATATTCTTAAAAAAATAAATTCTTAGAAATTCTGGAATATTTCTGGTGTACGTGTATAATATATTCTTTTTAGCAATAAATTTAATTAAGAAATAATTATCTACATTTTATATTTTCATTGACACCAGTGATTTATAATCAGTTTTTAAACTTGGATATTTGTGATGTACAAGATCGAGATATTTATATTTTATAATTTGGCACTTAGTAATTTTTAGACTGTAATATCATAAAGTTGCTTTCAGAATATACAGTGTATGTCATTCATCTTTGTATTATTAGTGTGCAGGGTTAATTTGGATAAAATTCAGGAAGGCAGGCACCGGATTTTAACTTGCATTTGTTGAAATGTCTGAGTTTCTTAGTACTTTTATCCCATATATAAGACTTTATCATCAATGTCAAAATATAAGAAAATATTGTTGGGGAAAATAGTAATGGACAGAAAACTCAGGTCGTGTAATTATGTAGAATGGAGTCACTTTTTTTTGCATTTTTGAATCAATAATTTATCTTTTAGAAATTATAAAAACTGCAAAATTTGGCTGAATATTTTTATAAGAATTATTTAAACATTTATGAAAAATATCTTTGTTTAAATCAAGATGAGTCCTTTGTCCATATTTTTAGCATGATGTGTAAATGAAACATATCTCCAAACCATACTCCAAATTGTTAAATACTTTTGGTTTGAGTAAAAACATCTGTAGGGAACATGTAAGTCTGTCTTTTCTCATGTGGTGTAGTTTTAAGTTATGTGAGTGAAAGTTGCATACACATTATATTATTTAAAGAGTTGAAAATATTGTAGATATATTGTTATTTTAGTCTGTAAATTATCTGATGTCAAAGCCAAAGAGAGAAATATTTAGTTGCTGAATTCTAATATTGTAGTTTGCTGCTTTAACAATTATAGCTGTAGTATTGAAACTTGTTTTTTGTTGAAATTGCAAAAAAACTGTCATAGTTTATGACAATGTAATAAAGCTCTGTCAAATTTGTTAGAAAGTTAAAAAAAAAGGTGTGGAAGGTAAAAATTGAGGGACAAAAAGTTTAATAAGTTTTGTAATTAAAATTATATAAGCCCTAACAAAATTACAATCCAACTTTCAAATCTTATTACTTTTCCTTTGCCTTCACCCACAACGAGTCAGTCATTACTGCTAAGTCCAGACTGCCTGGATTAAACTGATTTCAAATGTAATAAAATATACACCTTTACCATATTATTTCAGTTACTATGTTTTATTTGACACTTGGAACACCATAGGATAGATTTATTAGTCATGAATTTGATATTCTTAACCATACACTTGCTATGAGAGTGAAGTTAATTCATATTAGCATGATGCTTCTACGAATCATGTATGTAGTCTGCCATAACTTTATGTTCAGGCATGACAGTTTTTTATTTAACTTAGATATCTTTGAAGCCTATTATAACAAGATTATTAAAAATTGTTGACTTTAAGGGAAACGGGGATCTTCAACAAATTACAGAAACAAGATAAGTAGCTTAAAATAAAAATGCAGTTGCAAAAAAAAATTACACAAGTTTATGGCTTGAGACATAGTATTGACATTATTTCCTCAAGTTGCGAATCCCTATTTTGACTCCATGTCTAAAAGCTGTGATATTTAGGAGAGTCAAATTAAGGATTTGTAGCTTTGGGAAATAATGTCAACAATATATATATATATATGTACATGCAGGCTTTGTAGTTGTTTTTTTTAAGTTGTACAGCCATATCTATTCAATGTAAATATAAGAGAATGTGTCATAATATAATAGGTTATGTATACAAATAAGTATTTTGAATCTTTCTTATAGTTGTTATATTTCCCCCTTCCTCTTCCTCCTCTCTTCTGGCCATAATATAGTCAGTCAGGGTTTTGCTGCAGCTGACCATATTTCCTTTGAGTGATATTCTGCACACACTACAAGGGAAAGAAAGATAGTGATATAATCAATTCAGATTTGTTAATTAACATGTTTGGGTCATGACACTTCTTCGACTTTAAGATCTGGTGGGCTGTTACTGCCACACAATTTATCTGAAACTAAATATTTTCTAAATAAAATATATAGATACAAAATTTCTTCCTCAATTTTGCCTAGAAGTGCCATCTCCTGCTTCCACGATTCTTGCCACTTCTTATAGTCAGCTTCAAGGATGGCTACTCTATCTGCAGTATCTATAAAATTTTCAAACATGCAGTGTTGGCTATAATTCAACACTTGTTATCAGCCGTCACCGTGATTGCCAATCTGATGCTCGAAACTGAGCTTGGTGCAATCTTTTAAACTACGGCTTAAAGTTTCTGTTGTAGGAGACAGCTTAGATGTTTGTGTAATGTTTTAAACATTTGTGTAACATGGTCAAAATCGATCATGCAATGATAAAAAAAAAACAACATAAAACTGTGATCCTGTCAGCAGCATCATGTCTGAAAGGGCAAGAACCCTATACATAAACAAATGATACACAACATCAATACAATTGCAACAGTGAGTCAATAACTGCTATGGTACATGTGTAATGTCTGCCATATATACATTAAATTACATCCACAGCCTGCACGCAGCTATATACATATGCATAATGTAGTAGATTATGAGGCTTCATATAAACCACAGACTGTGTTAAAATTACTGGATAGTCAAATACACTTAAAAGGTACCCTGCACAATGATTGCATTTAGTAATATTGCCTAGGTTTTATTACAATACTCACAGCCATTTCTGCTGTAGGCTGATGGAACAATGTTATATTATAATAATAAAAAAAAACCAATGGGTGATCCTTATTATGAACTGTTACTGTACTTAAATCTAGTTTATTTGATAATGGTTAAAATGAGATTATATATATTTATGGATGTTTTATAGTAATAGTTAAACCTGCAGAACAAACTAAAGATTTTTGAACCATGGATAAAAAGATTACAACCAAGCAATTTTTTTTTAATTTTTAGCAAAGTGTTTTTTTCTCAGATTTGTTTCTTTTCAAAAACAAACTTCAATGGTTGTTAGTTACATATTTTCAGTTTAAACACTGACTTGATAATGAGCTTTGAGTTAATGTTTCTGTTTAAAACTTGTCTATATCTAGGGGTTGTGGATCTATGGCAATAATATTAAGGGGTGGTACACAAGGCTGTAACTGCTTGCAGTAGTGTCTTATCAATTTTAGAAAAAAAAAGTATACTCTCATAATACTGCAGGTGAGATGGTGTTACTGAATCTGCAGCATATTGTATATACAAAAGTCTCACTAATTCCTGGATAGCCTGCCTGGTAATCAAAATCCATAAAACTTGTGGTGAGTGCAGCTGTGACACTTAAAAGCAATGATGTTTGTAACTTTTGATTTTTAAGAATTTATGTTTAAAAACTGACAAGACTATAATATAAGTCAAATCTCCCCCCAAGACACTTAAATTTTGCTACTTGGTACCATAGATGCTTGTAACTTATGATATTGTTACGTCTCTGTTCATTAGTTAATTTTCCGTAAATTCTTTCCGACTAAACTTTTCATCTACATACCATTTATAGAAGACAGATCTGAAGTTGGGACAGATGCTTAAGCATCTACATTCAGATTGGTAAAGAAAATTATTATCTGTAGTCAGGCCAAGTGGTGACTCCATAGCAACATGTCAATCTGGTCAAAGAGTTTTTTGTAAAAGAGAAAGTGCATTTGTGTGACGAAAAGTTAAGATGATGTTTAACCGTTAACCTGTGTAGTATTTTCTTGAAGAAAAAAAAAAACGGTCATGAGACAGGTGTCAGTAGTTTTCAAAATAGGAATTTTAATGAAAAGAGAAGTAATGTCAAAGTAGTTAGGAAGAGAAAGTTGAGAGTTAATTTATTGAGCAAAGTCAAAGGAACTGTTATCAGTAAGTTCATTAATGGTAAGTGTTATGAGGATGAGAATAATTTTTTTTTTGTCAGACTAGGAATGGGAGTTGAGAATAAAAAATAGGTTAAGGAGGAGTTACTTGAAACACTTTTGATAGGTCATATAGAATACCAGGTCTAGAACCATGGGGTTAAAGTTAATATAAATAGACTCTGAAATTTAGTTGTTTTTTTAAGCTTCTGAGTGTGTGTTGAATAAGTTTTTCATGTTGAATAGTGAGTGTGAGACAGTTCATGTTAGCAGGTTTAAACCTTATCTGATCACTGGGAATGGTGATCATTTTATTGGTATAGTTATCTTTATTCAAAATAATACCATTGGCCTTGTCTGGACAGGTGATAATGATATTAGGTTGTTGGGACAAGTCTTTTAGAGCAGCAATTTCTTCATTAGAGGGAAGAAATAGATTTACAAATATTGAAGTTATAAAAAAAGGACAGGGCAAAATTTCTTAAATATAGTTTTAAATTTAATTTTGTGTTGTTCTTCAGGTTTGTGAAAAATAAGAAATGATTTCAGATACTTGTATGTAGTTTCAAAAAGGTACAAATAGTCAACATACTTCAATTTTGAGAGTGATAATGTAAAGTTGAGCCCTTTTGCTGGAGCAATTTTGCAGTGTCATTGGATGGAGTTAAAACTAAAAATTAAATGATTGGGGTCAAAGCCTCTGAGGCAGTATGACTTACAGAGTTTAAGGAGTTTAGTGCTCTAGTTATTTTCATGTCTCAGTTAAACAGTGCAGTTAGCTCTTTCCTATTAAATCGGTTCTAATTATTATTTTATGATTTGATATTGCAACATTGTTTATTCTTTCTTTTTTATATTACCATTAATGTTTCTCAGTTACTGTTTTTATTTCGGTGTATGCTGATGCTGGAACTTTTAGATTCCGAAACATCCACTGTGTGAATAAGCCTGTTGACAAAATAGTTTTCTATATCTTTGGTCTTGATCTACTGCTATTACCAGTGAATAGTAGGATCGACCATAACATTATAAATACCCCACAGCAGAAAGTGCGAGCATTTTCGTTACCGAGCTTCAATCTTGCAGCTCGCAGATTGCAAATCGAGTGCCCTAACAGTTTCCTTTAGTGCTAAATTGCAATTTTACTTAATATTCACATAAAGATAAATATCAAGTTATTTCTGTTTCTCTACATCTATATTATAGTTAATGTCGTATATTGCTGCATGTCCTACTTCAAGAGCTCACACAAAAAATTAAAAAAAATAAATTTTTTTTCATTCATAAACAGTTCTCACAAACTGTTGTTATGCAATGTTCCCTGCCCACCCCCAATGGTTCAGTGGTAAGTTTGAAGGTTTATAAAGCTAAAATTTGAGGTTCAATTCCTGCAGTGGTCACAACACGGGTAGTCCATTGTACAGCTTTGCACTTTAAAAAAGAAAATATTATTCCCTCTGTTATTTTGAAGCCTGATGATTAGGTCCCTGGACTAACAATCTGGGGTTTGTGGGTTCGAATCCTGTCCCCAAACAAGCCCTTTCATCAGTGGGGTCGCTATAATATGACGGTCAATTCCACTATTAACTGAAAAAGACTAGCACAAAAATTGGCAGTGAGTGGAGTTGATTAGCTGCCTTCCTTCTAGTCTATGACTGCTAAATCAGAGATGTTTATCGTAGGTAGCCCACGAGTAGTTTTGCCCGAAATTCCAAACAAATAAACTTCTTTGGACAAATAGTTCTTGCACTTGTATATCAGCCATTAAATTTGCGTCTGTGATAACGTTATTAAACTGACTTTATATATATCATTTGTGAATGAAAATTTGGTACTTTCAAAGTGAACGGTACCTTCTGCGATCCATTTGATAAATGACCAGGTCAGAGACCCTAAAATTAGGGCAGAATTATCTTCGAATCGAACATTGGACCTACTGATCCGTCCAATGGCTGGTAAAATGATTTGTTTGTCACGGGAAAGAAATAATAATAAAACGATAGAGGCTCAATAAGAACAGTATTTTATAAATGACTTTATACGCCATATAAATTAAATATGAAAAAGAATTCAACTTAAAGAAGAAGTTGAGAAACTAAAATCTTCTTTTTATCTTACACGAACAATCAACAAGTCGCCGTCACTGAATATTGCAGATGTAGTGTGGTTGACATATTATAACGTACTCTTCTTTGCTTAGAAATATGTAAACTGTATTATTTAAAAATATATTTTTTAAACTATTTAAGTTTTTCAGAGTTCACGAATTTATTTTTTACAGGGCCCGTAATAGCCTATGAGTCATGCAAAAACTGTAAACAAGAATTATAATCAATCGATAAGATGCATTATATGGACCTCACCGTAATGAACTGTATAAAAATCGGTTATACGAGAACTAATAGATGTTTTTAGGGAAAGGTTTTACCTGATGTGCAGTTGATTCTAAACTGAGACTACTACCACCACGGAGAATCCAGGATTTTTTTTATTTTTTTTTTTGCTAATTCTACTACTGTGAACCACATACATCACACATGTATTTCTAAAAAAAAAGACCTGGTGGTTAAGGACATTCGATTTAAAATCTGTGGTCTGGAGTAAACCTCCCTCCCTCTTTCTATTAAAGAGGGGGGTTTTCATGTGTTTCTGACTTCGGTGTAGGTGGACTCGGTGTATTATCAACAGGTGAATGTAGAAGGGTTGTTTGATCTTTTTCTTGTTTATTGGCGTAAATAGTCCTTGTTTAGCTTTGCGCGAGATTCCAAACAAGCCAAATTTATTGTGGTTCATATCCCCTTATTTTAGTATTCCAATTTATAATATAGTTTTCTTGTCTGTCACAGAGATGATTGTATAAGCTATTAACCATGACGACAATTGATTACCGTGGGCCACAACTTTACAGTACGTAATTTAAATCTTAAAAGCTGTAAATATCAGTAAAATGCAACACTTTCCTTATGAATAATTTATAGAAAGAACTTGTCAAAATTAAATTATTATTTATTCTCTTACGGATAAACAAGTAAATATGTTTAAAAACATATTTAAGAAAACTACGTTTCGTCAGGTATACCTAGCAATAACATCATCATGTGGAAGCTTTTAAATCACGACAGTTCAAACTTATGTGCATCAATATCAAAATGATATTACGTCATAAAACAACAATAGCTAATTAAGGAAACAAAAAATATGTAAAATAAATATAAACGCATATTTGTATATTTATTAATTAAGCTCTTGTCATTTGACAAAAGGAGCTTTTATAATTTTTCTACAATTTATATTGTTTTCTTTGTCAGGTATTTCAACATTTGAAAAATTTCTTGACAGAAGCTGGCCTAATTTTTTTTCTGATAAGAAAGAAATTTTTACTTTGAAATCTATAACACTCTAGCAGTTTAAGAACACATTTTCTTGGAAGAGTAAGAAGGTTTAGAGACATACATCAACGCATAATAGAGGGTCGGGTTTTCTAAATTCCTAATGCTTGTCGCTTCGACGTGTAATTCAGTTTCTAGGGGTGATAAATTCGTATTTACCACTTGGAAATATTATTTATTTTGTGAGACAAGTTGAGATTTAATTTTTTTTTTCACAGTTAGAGAAACAAATAGTTTTACCTGTACAAAAAATATTTTGTGGTCCCTATATTTGTTTAAGATCATGGAAATAATTCCAGGTAAGGTAAACTCCTTAGTGTGTATCTTTATTAAAAACAGAGATGTGAAAGTCATTGACTTCTGTTTTTGATTATGAACTTATGTCCGAATGCATTAAATTCAAATCTGAAAGAAAAGTGGATGTAGGGAAGTTGGTATAGCAGTTTATTCTATATTGACTAAAATTTCGATTTGACTATAACCAACATATTTAAATTGAAAATCTATACGGCTTGTTTTGAAAAACGATTTTGTTTTGAAATTTTGCACAAAGCCATACGAAGGCTATCTGCGCTAGCCATCCCTATTTTAGCAGTGAAAGACTAGAGGGAAGGCAGCTACTCACCACCATCTACTGCCAACTTTTGGGCTACTTTTTAACCAACAAATAGTAGGATTGCCCATCACTTTATAATGCTCCCATGGCTGAAAGGGCGAAAATGTTTCGTCGAGGATTCGAACCCGCGACCCTTAGATTGCAAGTCGAGCGCCCTTACCACCTGGCCTTGAGTTTTTTGATGACAGAAACATCTAAACAGAATCTGGAACTGGAGTCATACTGATAACATTTCAATGCACAGTTATAAGATTAATCACTACCTCCAAAGCATATATGTGAAAAGGTTTTTATTTTGCTTTTTATTTTTTACATTAATCTTAACCACAACACAGGGATAGAAATCCTTTAATTTTCGATATTCAAGCCAAGACTTTTCCATTACAATTATAAGCTTTGTAAGCAGAACGTTACAAAGCATTCAGCTTATAGATCTTCGGTACACGATAAATTTGAGGGGCACGATAATCTGACACCTCAACTAACGAGTTCTGGTATTGTAAGAAAGGCTTCTTCAGTAGTGACGTGTTTGAGAGAAAAGATAAATCTGAAGGGATATTTTTACACACACCTTTTATTTTGAATACGAAGTGGTTTGTTTATCTCTTGTTAAACGTAAAGCCAAACATCGGGCTATCTGTACTGCGTTCACCAGGGATATCGAAACCTGTTTTTATTGTTATAAACCCCAGATTTACCGCTGAATCACAAAGGGTCAATAAGAAATGGATAGATGTGGAAAACGAAAGTAATATCTGCAATTAAAATGATTTTAATCGCAACTTTTATGCCTGTTGGTTTCTAATGCTTTACCAACTGTCAGCATTTAACCCT
>NW_013672486.1:0-16849 GCF_000517525.1 Limulus polyphemus
TATAGTGAAATAATATGACCCAGTTGAAAAATAAAACCTAACTTATAATTCCGGAACGATTCAAATACTGCCGTAAATCCTGCGTTACATAAACTTATGACACAATTACATTGTGTGTATAAATTAAACGAAAGTAGACAAGTGCACGATAAATTTCAAAACACCAAACATACCTGTTCTCCAGGGATTCCTTGCTGGCATGTACGAAGGTCCTTTTCTGTCTTATTTTGTCTAAAACAAACAACAGAGAACTAGCACTGAAACAGACGTATCTTTAACACAATAGACATTTGAAATAATTCTGGAGGATAAAATATAACATAAATTTTCCTGTATTGAAAGCATTTTGTAAAGTTGTTACAAGACTCCAAACTTGAGCTGCATGAAAACTATGACAGGAAACATGGATTTCAGTCCAGATAAGTACCAGTACTACAAATCACAATAAGAAACATGGACTTTAGTCCAGATAAGTATCAGTACTACAAATCACAATAAGAAACCTGGACTTTAGTCCAGATAAGTACAAGTACTACAAATCACAATAAGAAACATGGATTTAGTCCAGATAAGTACCAGTACTACAAATCACAATAAGAAACATGGACTTCAGTCCAGATAAATACCAGTACTACAAATCACAATAAGAAACATGGATTTCAGTCCAGATAAGTATCAGTACTACAAATCACAATAAGAAACATGGAATTTTGTCCAGATAAGTACCAGTACTACAAGTCACAATAAGAAACATGGATTTCAGTCCATATAAGTACCAGTACTACAAATCACAATAAGAAACATGGACTTTAGTCCAGATAAGTACCAGTACTACAAATCACAATAAGAAACATGGACTTTAGTCCAGATAAGTACCAGTACTACAAATCACAATAAGAAACATGGACTTTAGTCCAGATAAGTACCAGTACTACAAATCACAATAAGAAACATGGACTTTAGTCCAGATAAGTACCTGCAATACTATATTATTTATAACCATTAGTAAGCCAGAGTTTTAATCTATCAAATGAGGTAATATATTATGTTGTTTTGTGTACAGAGAATAGTCAGTTTGAAAATTTCTCTCACATCGACAAGCTTATCGAAATTCTTAAAGGCTCTTATCGCACAGTTAGAAAAACATATAAATTATGATAGTTATAAGACATTGTTTGCTTTGTGCATGTTATTCTTCTATGTTCTTAAGTGTATTATTTAATTAAAGAAAGACTATACTACAAATGATAAAGAACATTTAAAATAATAAGCAAGTAAATTCTGGTATTCTCTAGAAAAATTAAAAACAAATGAACTTCGGTCTCGAAAAGTACCTGCAATACAAACACCCATAAGGAAACATGACCTTGTCCAGATAAGTATGTACACATTTTTCAGAAATAATTGAAGTCTACTCAACTGAAGTAATACTTAAATACTAAGTCGTGGAGGTTTGATCAGGGCATGAATAGGTCAAACCGGTGATTCCCACATAAGTTAAATCAGTTTATCCATACTTTTGAGGAGTGAGATCAATCACACAGTCAAACTCAAAATAAGGAGCACAACATAGTGTGAGCCTCAAGATCGAACGTCTGATACACATTGTCAAAGTAATTAAAGTACATATATATACAGCGGATAGAAATAATGAAATAAAACTACACTTAATCCGTGCAATACGTTCACTTTCATTGGTCATAACTAAAGGAATACGGATGAACCGTACATTTCTGATCGGGAAAGTCAACTAAAAAGATGAAATTCCTCAAGCAAAGTTAATTTCCTCGGGGAAGGCAGGAATGTAATATTTCGATCTCTGTATACATTTATAACATTAACCCTAAAATTAACAATGGGGTACATATGGACTGCCATCAGCTTTTTAAACAAATTTTTCTAAACTCTTCATGGGTGGAAAGGTTTGTGGGTCCACAATTTTGTTGTTCATTAATAACATGAATCACACAGAAAAGACTGAACAAAAATAACTAATTAATTCCATTAATCAGTGCTGAGGTTTCCTGTGAATCTTACCCAATTCTTTTAATTACTTTTGACACTGAAAGCTGTAGACTGTAAAACATAAAACTTCTTATTATGAAACAATCTCTGGAAACAAAAACTTAAAACTTCTCAATATGAAACAATCTCTGGAAACAAAAACTTAAAACTTCTCAATATGAAACAATCTCTGGAAACAAAAACTTCTTATTATGAAACAACATGTGAGCCCCAATTGCAGTAAATGGTATTTAAAGTTTGAAAGTTAAATAAACTTACCTTTGCAGTAAATGGTATTTAAAGTTTGTAAGTTAAATAAACTTACCTTTGCAGTAAATGGTATTTAAAGTTTGAAAGTTAAATAAACTTACCTTTGCAGTAAATGGTGTTTAAAGTTTGAAAGTTAAATAAACTTACATTTGCAGTAAATGGTGTTTAAAGTTTGAAAGTTAAATAAACTTACCTTTGCAGTAAATGGTGTTTAAAGTTTGAAAGTTAAACAAACTCACCTTTCCTCTCGTACACATCCAACTGGTTGATCCTCTCCTGCGTCCACTCCAACTTTCGGTTCAAGGTTAGCAGCACGTCAGGTTCTGGATGAGCTGCTCTCTGTGAGAGTGCCGAGTTTACGCTCATTTCTAAACTTGTTTGACACAGTTCTTGAGCAACTTTCTTTAATCTCTCAAGAGTCGAGAAAGACATACCTAGTTTCTTCTGCATCAGAAAAAAAAAGAGACAGAGAAGAACTTTAAAGAACAGATTATATTTTAGTGATAAACAGGTTCTGTCCTTAACATTGTATCTAAAATTTTATAAATAAAAAAAGAATCAGCTTGCAAAAAAAAACCACAGTTCACGAAGGAAATGTTTTCAAATTGTATATCGCAGTCAAGTTTACTTTGTTTTGAATTAGATTTATTGATGTAGTAGTGGATAAGTTGGATAAGTCACTCAAACTATCAAAGCAGTATTTTTAGGTTTGATGATGATGAAACCGCTTTGAGACAATAAATTTTGAAGGTGGGTTTCTACTGTGTGAAGATGTACGTGTAGGTGCTGGACCATTCTGATGTGTTGGTATTCTTATGAACAATCTCTCTCTTTCTTTATATTTTCTGTTATATAAATTGCTAATATTTTCTTGTATGTTTTAGCCACAGTGGATTAATATTTGTGATGAATAAGATGTAAAAAAGTGATGTATGATGTTATCAAGTTTTCTGTATATATATAGAAAACAGAGGAGCTTATAATAGTCATGGTCTCTACATGTACAAGCTTTAAGGTAGTTAGAAATTTTATTTTTACATTTTAAATGTAAACATACTTTTAGGGTTTACTATTAGAATTTTTAACAAAGATGACAGTGATAAGCTTAGGCTATATTGTAATAGAAACACCAACTATTCTGTATTTTATTAATGGAGGTAAAGAATATATATCGAACACTCCCATCCCTACACTTAATAACATATGCTACACCAGTCTATGATGTCATCAGCATTAGACTATAACCCTCCACAAACAGGAGGGTGACACATCCTCCATGTGAAGTACTACCCTGGACCAGGAGGGTGATACATCCTCCATGTGAAGTACTCCTCTGGACCAAGAGGGTGATACATCCTCCATGTGAAGTACTCTCCTGGACCAAGAGGATGATACATCCTCCATGTGAAGTACTCTCCTGGACCAGGAGAAAGACACATCCTCCATGTGAAGCACTCCCCTGGGCCAAGAGGGTGATACATCCTCCATGTGAAGTACTCCCCTGGACCAAGAGGGTGATACATCCTCCATGTGAAGTACTACCTTGGACCAAGAGGGTGATACATCCTCCATGTGAAGTACTCTCCTGGACCAGGAGAAAGACATCCCCCATGTGAAGCACTCCCCTGGACCAAGAGGGTGATACATCCTCCATGTGAAGTACTCCCCTGGACCACTTTGTATATATCAAAACCTTATTCTTTTTCCATTTCAGGTTGAGAAAACTTTCCATTTTGAACAATATACTGGTTCAAGTGTATTAGACCTATAAAAGGTTACCTTCCTCTGTCCTGAGTGGGATCAAAAACCTGTTCAACAGGATTCACTTCTTGGAAAGAAGATAAGACAAAGCCTTCTCCAGGTGCCAAAGATGAAAGGTTGTGACCTACTGGTCTACTTTTCAGGGAGTCCACTGGTGTGTAAGGTGGAAAAATTGTGCTTTTACTGGACTAGAGCCAAGGGGCAGCTCCAGAAAGAAGCCACCTCAGAGATCCACAATGGCCAACCCTCCAAGAAGGGGGGATGGGAGAAGGTAATGAGAGGATGAAGAACAGAAGATAGAGTGAAATGGCAAGACTCCCAAGGATGAAAAACCTGCTAGAACCACCTGGACTGAAATAAACTAGGGAAGAAGGTTTAGTGATCATCACGATTTCTTAAAAGATGAGTTATAACTAGAGGGAGTACATTTGCCTTGAAATGAATCATACAAACTCAGCATGTCCGAGTACTGTAGACGTTTTTTATTTTTTGTTTGGTGTACAATAATTAATATTTTGTTTATGGGAGATTTATATATTTGCAACTGTGATTTTGCATTCACATACTTCTGTGGCCGGAACCTATAGTAATTAGTATAATAGGAATCAGTATAAACTACATAATAATAAAATAAAGTATAATTCTCCGGACTCACTATTAGTACAGTCACTAGTACCGAGTAATATGTTTCCTAATCAATTGTTGAAGAAATCCATCCTGAAAAGTTTCTAGAATAGACACCTATCTTCCTCGTGATTTGACTCTAACATTTTCAAATGTATATAATTTAAGAGACATTAATACTCTGGGAGGGTCAGTGATTATTATTAGTTAAACATCTAAACAGTTTTACTACTACTGGTCTAACTCGTATTCTTAAGCCGCGAGGAGTAAACCTAGAATATAAAAGTTATATACCTAATATCTTGCCCAAAGTTAGAAAATTAATCATGGTCATCTTCTATATAAAAGAAGTTATATGATTTATTAATAATTAATATCAGAGATCTTTCAACAATCGTAGGACAATACCGTATTTCCAGTCCTATTTATTATATTTGAATTTCCAGCGCCATAGGTCTGCTACTTAAGTGCCATCTAGGAAAATAACAGTATATATATGTAAATAATTATATTTTTCAAAACTATAGTTAGATATTATAATAATTATATTGTGTCCCCAATGGGAAAGCAGTAAATCTACAGACTTAAAACTCTAAAATACGGAATTCAATTCCCTGTGGTGGGCACAGCAAATAGCCCAAAGTGGCTTTGCTCTAGAACAAACAAATATAATTATATTCTAAGTGAAATGTAAAATAATTTTAAACGCAAAATATATATATTTTTTCCAAATATATAATTTTCAGTATGATATCCGTTATAGGACTTTTTTCTGAACTGGTTCAGATATTACTTTATAAACCAAATGGACCTGGTTCAGCTTGTTTTGGATATTCGCATAAAGTTACATAAGGTTTATATGCGCTAGTCGTCCTTAATTCTTAACTTATAGACTCTTGGAAAAATAGCTAGTAAATAACATCAAATAACAATTTCTTGGAGGAGTTGACTATCATCCTTATAGCAAACATGAAGTCCCAAAGTACGGAAAGCTGTGTTTGTTGTTTTTGTGTGGGGGGAGGGAGAGTCAGAGTTTTTCCACCCCCTTAAAACAAAAACGTCCCCCAATGGCACAGCGGCATGTCTGCGGATTTACAGTGTTAGAAACCTGGTTTCGATACCCGTGGTGAGCAGAGTACACAGATAGCCCGTTGAGTAGCTTTGTGCTTCACTTCAAACAAACAAGAAATTCACTAAGCGATCACAATGTATCAGAACTAAAAAATAATTAAACACAGAATTGTGATAAAATTGTAATCTTCATGGCTGTAACTATAACTTCGATACTTTTAACCATAAGCTGGATTATACTTTTTATTATATTAATAAAAAGTATGTAATAAAATGGAAGAACTGAAAAAAGGTAAACCTATTGGTCAATTTAATATTGAAACTCATAAGCTGAGTGAATTTGATGGTGGTGTTGAATAATCTGTCTCAAAGCTAAATAAAAATTAAAACTCGGTTTGGTAATAAAACTGTATCTGTATTAAATTCAGGAATTACAAATATTTTTACCTTATCGATTTGTTAGCAAATTAAATGAGAAAGATATTTAGGATATGAATGAAATAGGAAATCTTTTTCTCGTTTATAAATTTAGTGGTTTATAAAATTTTGACCACCTCTGGTGATGATGGGTGGGGGTGGGGGGAATTACATAGGGCAAACGAGACGAGTTTTAATGATTTCTAATTATTTATGTTTTTCGATGATTTTTGGTGTTTTGGAGCTATTTTTTTATATATTTTAAATTTTGCATTTGTTTTCCTCTTAATGATCCAGAACCCCATATTCTCTACTACTCACGTTATGCAAAAACCGCAATATGTGTAGAATAAACGAAAAAAAAAAGATAAACATTCTATATTAAAATAAGAAGTTAGAAAACGCATTGCATGCCAGTACACCAAATGGTTACTTTATATGAGTGATACAGAACAATAGGTGTCTATAGTGAAAGAAATTTAACAACTCTCTCTTGACAAATGTTACGTAAAACCTTGCATACACCTGAATAAATAAATCCAATACTGATACAAAGTAATAAGTTTTCAAATTGGAACTCTTTTTATCAAATCTCTCAAATTTTAAGTTTGATTTGTCATTAAGATTCCGGCTAGTTTCGATTTTACATATGACGAAGAGACAAATAACTGAATGGATTCGAAAAACTAGAATTTCGAATTAACATTCTCAAATCCAGAGGTCATTACGACATATTTCCACATGTAGTTTATTCCTTTTTTTTTTTTCTTGACAAGAGAAAATTGTTTTCAATCTATGAAAGTGATATATTGTTTTTCCTCAATGCGCCAATGTTTCGGTCTTTTTTGATTTTCTAAGAAACAAACAGAAACTGAGATTTCAAATTTAATTTTGCATTAAAATAAGCACTTATTCGTGTTTAAAAGAAATTATTATTATTTCATCAAGGTTCAGTGTTTTTCAAAAATTCACGAAAATTTCTTTTTCATGTTATTCGACTACACTTTTTCAATTTAAAACTCTTTTAATCAAAATTCCCAAGATTTAAGCTTTGACTTGTTATGAATATCCCGGCTAATTTTGATTTTACCTTACTCTTGATGAAAAGATAAACTACAGAGGGGCTTCAAAAAATTAGAAATTTTCAATCAAATTTCCAAATCTAGAAAGTCATTACGGATTCTATCCAAATTTCATCCACCTTTTAAGTTTTTTTTTATTCTGGTTAGAGAAAATTGCTTTTTAATCTATGGAAGTGTTATAATAGTTTTCATTGAAGGCCTAATGTACAAGTCTTGCTGTTTTTCATAAGAAACTAACACAATCGGAGATTTCAAATATAATTTGGGATTAAAAGAAAGGCTTAAAGAAATTGGGGACATCTACGTAAAACATATTTGCTAAAGTTAGGTCATCAGTCCCATACAGACTATATGAGAACAGCAGTTTTGGGCAATGTTAAATATCATCTGTTCAACTGGGTTGAAGATAAAAAAAATAAGACAACAAACAAAATTTTGGACATATCTAACAGTGGAGTTGATTGAGATTAGGTAGGTGCAACATCGCAACCTTGTGGTAGTGCCGGGTTACACAGTATTTTGAGTATGGTCTTAAGTTGAGTAAAATGTATCATGTCTTTATTCAAGGTTATAAGTATTAAGCACAAGAGATTTATCCTGTTCTTTAAAAAAGTTTGAATGCCATGATAAATAAAATTGTATAGGTTGAAAAGCGTAACACCAATAAAGATTGGGATGGTCGTGAACATGTTTTCAACATAATTCTGTATCTTCCATATACTCTCTTCAAATGTATAAAAAAAACAGCTGAGTGACTATCAAGTCTTTAAAGGAGTCACCTAGTAACATGCGAGTGACTTGAAATCTTTCTGATAAAAAAGTTCATTTCCAGAAAGCAAAGGAAAGTCATTGGTTTATTGAAAACTGTGAAACAAAGCATTAAATATATATATGTATATATTACAGTAAACTAAATAACAAACATTTTTAATAAAGCTGTATATATATATTAATGCTTAGATGAACAGTGGTGGATGAACAGAAAGTTTCTTATTTCAAATAGAGATTCCTTATTGTATTAACTGTCCTACAAACTTCTGATTAATCTAAGTGTCAGAATTTTTGTTCTGGATAACTTTTTAGATTGGTTATATTTCCCTTATCACTTGCACTTTTTATATATACACCTAATAATGTCCCCTTGCCATTTTTAGGATACTGTTTTGAAATTTTAGTGCAAAAGTAATGTTAATCTCTCTAGTATTTATTTTTTAATCATCATGATTGCTTAACCTGGTTTGAGTTTGTAGTAAATATACTTTAGACCGATCTATAAACAAAGTGTCTTAGTTCAGGGTACCTTATTCACTGGACTGCTAGATAATGGAAAAAAGAAATTACTAATAAAAAAAAAACCTTCTGTTACACAACAGTTTCTTTATATATAATAATGACATTTAATGGAAAAAACAGACATGCTACATAGAAAAGACATGTTTCACTGTTACATTACACAATGATAATAGATTTCTAGAATGAGTTAAATGCCTTTCTAGTGAGATACCCGATGAAGAGCATCTGTTTGAAAGATTGTTATAACTTTGTTTTCTTTTAACTGTTATTTTAACACAGTTGTTTTAAACACAGCTAGGTTAACTAGTTGACTGCTGTACAATTTTCTTATTGAATTCTTCTATAACTGTTATTTTAACACAGTTGTTTTAAACACAGCTAGGTTAACTAGTTGACTGCTGTACAATTTTCTTATTGAATTCTTCTATAACTGTTATTTTAACACAGTTGTTTTAAACACAGCTAGGTTAACTCGTTGACTGCTGTACAATTTTCTTATTGAATTCTTCTATAACTGTTATTTTAACACAGTTGTTTTAAACACAGCTAGGTTAACTAGTTGACTGTTGTACAATTTTCTTATTGAATTCTTCAATGGCTTTGAAAACAAATAACGGTGTAGAACCAGTTCCATCGGAGCCCTGAGATACGGCAATATCCACTGCTTCACCGAGAGACAGGGACTGGCTCGTGTTTGGTAACACCGTGATATTTGATGGCTGCGATTGATTCAATGTGGAATGTAAAAGTTTTGAAAAGCCGATGGACTTCAGTTGCTCAATGGTTGCTTTAGGTGGGGATCTTGGATGGTCTGACGAGATGTGAGTGGCAAGGTTATCTTTCTTAAGGGTGCGGAAGGAGCACTGTTTACACGAGAACATGAGCCCATCGTTCATTCCAGGATGCTTTATCTTCAGGTGAGTCTTGTAGGTACTTGCCTAGAAAAACACAAAGTTATTAAACTACAAATAAACGTGGATAACAAATGAACTGGGTGATTTGTGATCAATTATTAATCGATTATTTCAACTAATCAATATTCTCATACGAGACTTGGAATAAATAAAAATATTTATAATAGAAGATACTAATCTTGATTAGTTGATTATTTTTGCGACATTACTCGATATGATCACGATGTTAATTAATCAATTAGGCCTTGTCGGCACTAGATACAGCAGACGTAGTGTGGTTGACATATAATATATTTTTCTTTACTATCACTCATATATTATCAATTATATTGATTAACCAAGTTAATCACCAAATTTTTTATCCTAAAACATTACTCGATATGATCACGATGTTAATTAATCAATTAGGCCTTGTCGGCACTGGATACAGCAGACGTAGTGTGGTTGACATGTAATATATTTTTCTGTACTATCACTCATATATTATCAATTATATTGTTAACCAAGTTAATCACCACATTTTTTATCCTAAGACTTCCCTTTAATTCTATGCGTACAGACTTGGTCATTTTTACAAATCACGTGACTATCATCTAACCCAGAAACTATACGTACTATGTATAATTTTACAGAATTTGGTAAGCTTGTAGTAAACATTAAATTTTTTAATAAAGCATTTCTATTAGGGATTTGTCTGTGATCATATGAAGCCTTTACTGAGTCAGTCTGAGTTGAAATGTAATTTTTATGTGAGAAAAAAATAATTTTTTTACAGTTTCATAGCTTCTAAAATCTCCTACATGAACATCAAGCCTATATTCTCGCTTATTTTCTCCACTCCAAAACTAACTGTCATGAAACCATCTATAGCAAAGGTTGAGAAATAAGAAATACATTTTTTCTTTCTTTCCAAAAATGACTCCAGATTGTAAGAGGTGATTGGAATTATTTGCTTTAAAACGCCTTAGGCCTCTTAACTTGACACAAGTACTTTAATTTAATGTTATTGTTTTATTGCTATTTGAATCTTGTATAACTAACACGAAAAGTAATATATCACCCAGAGGGAGTGTAGAGAGTTAATTTACAGTAAATATAGCTTCAGTGTACATTGTGTGATGCCTAATTACATTCGTGGAAAAGTGGTCATGAAAATTTTACTTAATTTTTCATTTAACTTTTTTACAATGTAAGAAGCTTTTAATTTTTATGTTTTACTTAGTTATGTTAAAATAAAATAAAAAAAAAACACTAAAAATCTGAATTAAAAAACAAGTCATTTAGCACTCACCTCGGCCAGTTTACAATTGGGTGTTTGCTTTGTAAGCCTATTTTTCTAACTATGCTTGTTGTCCAAAAAATTCATGTAGCTTTCAAACATATATTTCAGAACATAAAAAAAAATATATTTATAGCACTAAAATAAAATGTTTCAATTCTATAATCTATCTGGCTTTTTAACTAAGCTATAAATAGGTTTAAACAATTCCATTAGTAATCGGAACACCAACTTCAGTCTATATACATCAAGATATACTTGCAAAAATATTGGCTTTCACTGTAAAAACAGAACAGAATATTGTGTGAATCACATGGTTCACAAAGTGGCATTTCTATTGGTTATGAAAATAACGTGGTTCACAAATTGGCACTTCTATTGGTTATGAAAATCACATGGTTTCACAAAGTGCCATTTCTATTGGTTATGAGAATCACATGGTTCACAAAGTGGCATTTCTATTGGTCATGAATATGTACCATTGATAAATAGGCTTAAGGAAACAATAGAATTACTGGGAGGAGCATCTGTGGTGGGTGTAATAAATTTATTGATATTGTGGAAAATAACCGGTTTGCCAATATCTATAGCTTGTGTATCTAATTTGTGGATGTCGACATAAGGGAAGAAAGAAAATCTTAAAATGTGAATTTGGAGTTGAGACTGTCACATGACTCGGGGAGATGAAGAATGAGAATCTATGTAAGTATCTCCTTTTCAAATTAACAGCTAAAACATAGCTAATATAACAATATTTGGTATAAGCTGTTGCTAATAAAGTTGTTTAAATTTTGAATGTAACTATATAAAAAGATTGTGACACGTGCACTTTGACCCACCCCCTTTTAAAGCATTAATTATCTTATTATATCAACAAATAAATGTGTGCAAGTTGTAATTATGATTGTAATATTTTATTTTAAAATTAAGCTATTATAACTAAGAACTTTTATAATATACCATATAAAGACGAAAAGCCGTTTGTCTGTCACGCCGATATCTCGGTTGTTGCAGTATTGATTGACACGCAACTTACACGAAACGACAGTGTTTCCTGTCATGACAAGCAAGTTTGTTTTTTTAAAATTCTTCCAGCTATATATATATACATTTATATGTGAAATGGACAATGAGCTATTATACGCATATAATTAGATTTGAGAGTACGTTGGTAGAGACTGTGATGAGTAATACAATCGATTCAGGTATACGTGTGCCTCACACTTGGTATTGCTGGTGCACAAAAATCATGATCATTGGTTGAAATTCCCCATTATGTTAGCTCGGTTGTCAAGGAGACACATTGATGCAACATCACCAAATTTGTCCCACTGGAACCCACGGCTACAACTCTATAACCTGGATGTTTCGCCCGTAGCATATTTCAATTTTGAAAAATTCACAAATAAAAGAGTTTCTTCATCTCAGCAGGATAACGAAGCCAAAACCAGGAAGACAATAAAAAGAGAAGACCCTGAAATTCATAAAATTCAATGCCTTTACCATCACAATTAATAATTTGCAGAGTCATACAGTTGACCAAGTAGGAATATGTCTTTGAGAATCACTTTTTTTCGCATGTTTTAATCTATAAGGATTTATCAAGAAGAACATTTGAACATAACTTAAAAATATACAGAAGTCAAAATGATAATGAAGCAATATGTAAAGGAGAAATACTAGAAATAGGATAGTCATTCTACATACATGTATTGTAACTAGGTTCTAATTTATTTTTATAAAACATGTTCATAAAACATTTATTTAGATATAATTTTGAGAAGAAAAATTAATTATTATTTCCAGTCATTTGACAGACATTCAGCTTGTCTTAAGATATTTTTTAACTTCCAGCTTGAAGCACAAACGTACTCTTGTTCATAATTTATTCATTTAATAAATTCTTACTTACACAACTACAGTTATCTTTACATTTGTTCTAAGTAAGTTTAAAGAAGCTGCTAAAATACTGTTTTATATTTACATGTGCTAAAAACAATTTGTATTTCTTACTGTAGTTCAACTTCTTTCTTTGAGATCTTTCTTTTTGATAGAAGTAAAATATATGATCATTAATTCAAAGGTTATAAAACACAACTTACACGCAGGACGGCCGTGTTATGACTTTTACACAAAATAATATATTAGCTTAAAATGGAGGCAATGGCTGAACATCTGAGAAAACAAGCAGACTAGTTACATGGATATCGTGGCAAATCAGTAGTTCTTGGAAGCAAATAATTAAAAAAGGCCTCGGACAGTAATGGAATGTAACCAATCTCTACAGTTTTGACACATAGACCTTTACTCATTACTAATAGCCTGAAATACTTTAAATGTTTGAATAAAAGGATTTACTACTTAGATTAGAACTCTATGCAGGGGGTGTGCTGGCAATGTTTTAAAAACCGCTTCTGATTAAGGTCGAAATTATGTGAAACATCAATATAAACATGCTCTAATTCATGGAACGTACGATAGTTAATAGTGAGGAAAACGAGGTCTTTTTTGTACCATTTCAAGATAAATTTCTATTGATTGCTAAATATTTGTTAAAAATCAACAAACGGTTCGGTGATCCAATTAAAATCTAACAACCGGTTCTGTCGGTTGTCGACCCAAGGACACCCCTGGCTCTATATAATCTTTTCTTTACTGAAATTCATGTTTTAGCGACAAAAAAAAGAGATTCACAAATAAATAACTAGTCAGTCTGCTGAAAAACAATAGATAATTAGTTGTGGCAGTAACATTATTTAAAGATACAAAGTATTTGAGGTTATTAACCCATTAACTGCGGCAGGAGCGGCTCAGTTGCCGTTTTCTGACTCACAGATAAAACTGAGTTGCCATCAATCACAATAAAATGGTAATTTTCGTCATTCGCATAGAGTTATTGTTATATATATATATATATGTGTGAAACTGACGGATATTTCCGTCATCTGCAGTTAATGGTGAATAACTGTATATGAAAATCAAACTTGTACAACAGTTTCATCTTTAGTTCTTTGTCCGAAGCACTACGGCTTGTCAAATTTCTATATATTTGTCATTTTGTTGAGGGAAGGTTTTATAATCTTCACAAGAACATGTTCTCTCATTGTTAACTTTTACTCGTTACGGTTGCTACCAGGTTACCTCTTCAGCTTGTAGAGAGCAGGAGATAAGAAAAAAAGAAAGCCAGACAAAGAGCTAAAAATAAAATGTTTTTTACGTGTTCTGTAATTAATGATACCTTCATTAATTTTTACAATTTTAAAACTTTTAGGACCTGGACAAACCCTGCGAGAGAGAGAATTGGGTTTATGATTGAAAATATCATTAATGACTTGATGTATTCTAATCATTAGAGGTTTCTTTCTTCTTCTGTATCAACTTAGGATGTTATGTACTTCTTATAAGTTTTGTTTACACAAAATTGGCTTCGTTGGGTTACAAGTTACATTTCAGTTTTGATTTTTATAGTTAGCTTACACTTAATAATTCATTAAGAAGAACATTCCTTATTAAGAAGAAGTTTTTATGTAAATATATTTCATAAAGAACATAGAAAGCAGAAGGAATGTACAGAATCACACTCAGAATATAAAAAAAATGTGCTCTAATATATTTTTAAGTGATTCATAATTCAGTCACAATCCTCCAGTGTCTATCTGGCGTAAATTTTCTTACAGAATCACTAGATGTGACTGAACGAATGAATAAGAATGACAGAAATATTATTATTCAGGATACATCAAACGAGACAACAAGTCATTTGCACTCTGATGATCTAAATGTTAGAATACTCTTTTTTACATTCCAGGATCAAACACGGATCATTATTTAATTTTTAAAAGAAATGTGTGTAGAGAATGTACTTTTTTAACTGCAAAGTTTTAATGAGCTTATAAAGGTAGAAAATAGCTAACAATTATAAAATAACTGAGAAAGTTATGTTAAAACAATTTTTAACTCACCGTTGATATAAAGTTGAAGTGGAACAGAATGTACTAGAACTACCTTTTGATAATGTTTGTCATTTTATAGGTAGTGCAATACCACTAAAACATGATCACTTTTGGGAAGGGTATGTAACAGTCCTATCGGGAAGGGTATGTAAAGTCCTATCGGGAAGGGTATGTGATAGTCCTATCGGGAAGGGTATGTGATAGTCCTATCGGGAAGGGTATGTGATAGTCCTATTGGGAATGGTATGTAATAGTCCTATTGGGAAGGGTATGTAACAGTACATAAAAGAAAAAATACAAAATAATAAAACCACAGCATCATTAATGTAATGTAAAATAATTATGGAAATATTCAACAATTCAATATACTTTCACAAGATTAGCAGTAGGCAGAAATAAGATATTTATTTCCAGCATTGCTTCTAGTTTACTGCTTGTTGGCTAAAAGGAGCAATAATGAAACAAAAGTAACATGTAAAAAATCTTTAATAAAACAAACTTAGAAAAAACTGGAATATGAACTAACTAAGGGCTTTTGAAAGACCTAAAATAACATATAAAGAAACATTTTACCTGAATGCTTGCATACGAACAATAAGGACATTTGTAAGGTCTTTCTCCCGAATGTTGCATTTTGTGCCGACGAAGAGAATTATGGTCACTAGTACGATAAACACAAACATCACAGGCAAAGGGTTTTTCTCCTGTATGCTGTCGAATGTGCATTTTCAAGGTGCCCCGCGAAGAAGCTGAATATCCACAAAAGGTACAGAGGAAAGGTCGGATCTTGTTGTGAATTGTATCTTTGTGAATCTTTAAAAACCGTCTGTCAGAGAAGTGTCGCTGACAGATTTCACAAACGCATCCAGATCTCTGCGACACACTAGATGCTTTTTGATGATAAGCCTGTAAAACACACAAGTTGCCAACCTATAATTCAGACTTAAAAAAAAACAATTTGAGCCAATTTTTATTCTATCATTCACGACAAGAGCTGGGTCATTAATGTAACTCGATAACCAATTAACCGTCAGGTTCACTTATCAATTAAATTCAGCTAAATGATCACTCTCCTGAGATTTGAACAGATGGAATAATTCAAAATAGTAATAAGTGTAAACATTAATTTTGATAAGTTGTGACACTAATAGTTTAAGGTGAACTAATAAGGAATCATAATTGCAATGTTTTAATCACTTGGACTGCTGGAATAATCGGAAACACTAATTTAGATTATTTGTTCATTTTCGTGACACTAAGCCACGTCGTAGTTCTATTCGTGACTGGTAAATTCCAGAAACGATTTCAGATCAAACAAAACAATAACATCACATTTTAATTCATTGTCGGTTTTAGTTGAGAAATCATGTTAACTACTTAAAGACGTTTTCATACCTCTGTCAATAGAAGGAAGTCTACTGAAAGGTAAGCTAAATGCTTTATATTGGACCCCTTTAACTTAATCCTTTAACTAATGTACTGTACATTACCTTTAAGATTTGGCTTGAGGCCAATATATATATATATATATACTACTTGCTTAAAGAGTAGCAGAATTTCTACATAAAATGTATAACTATATTAAATACTTTAACAGCTTGGACAAAAAATACATTTCTTTAACTGGTTAAAAACACCGTGGCTCGACAAAGCTAAACTAATTCTGACATTTTTAAACATTCATTGCTTACTTTTCATCTCATCTAGTGTATACATATTACCATAATTCTTCTATTACACAGTTACTGCATAAAAAGAAGTTAAACTGATAACAATTTCAAATTTTCTTTTTCTTCTGACTTAATCTCGAGTTAAGACTGAGCCATAATAAGTGTGTGGTGGTCACTCCCGCAACCTACCATGTGTGGTGGTCACTCCCACAACCTACCGTACAGCGTTTGGTGGTCACTCCCACAACCTACCGTACAGCGTGTGGTGGTCACTCCCACAACCTACCGTACAGAGTGTGGTGGTCACTCCCACAACCTACCGTACAGCGTGTGGTGGTCACTCCCACAACCTACCGTACAAAGTGTGGTGGTCACTCCCAAAACCTACCGTACAGCGTGTGGTGGTCACTCCCAAAACCTACCATACAGCGTGTGGTGGTCACTCCCAAAACCTACCGTACAGCGTGTGGTGGTCACTCCCAAAACCTACCATACAGCGTGTGGTGGTCAC
>NW_013672486.1:17158-31135 GCF_000517525.1 Limulus polyphemus
CAAAACCTACCATACAGCGTGTGGTGGTCACTTCCACAACCTACCGTACAGCTTGTGGTGGTCACTTCCACAACCTACTGTACAGCGTGTGGTGGTCACTTCCACAACCTACCGTACAGCTTGTGGTGGTCACTTCCACAACCTACTGTACAGCGTGTGGTGGTCACTTCCACAACCTACCGTACAGCAAATAATATTGTACCAGAAAATCTCTAAGCCTAATATTTATGATGAAAGTCATGATAGTCTTCAGATATATTTGTTCATTGCAGATTTTAAGGCAGTTTTATATGCTATTTTCATATGTCTTTGATTTGAAACTTGTAATGGACAAATTAAGGCAAATATGAGGAAAAAAAACACAACATCTAATGTGTTCTTTGATAGATTGTTTAGACAGATTATTCATGAAAAGTGCACTGGAATGGACGACAACTGGCTGTTGCAGAAAAAACACAAGTTTAGAGATACTAATCTAAAGACAGAAGACTTTTCAAATGTCGTCAACTACACTTGTGTTTTTTTCTACAACAGGCAGATAGCACTCATTCCAATATACTCCACATATAACGTGATTTTTTATCACAAGTATTAGGTCTAGAAGTTTCCATTGCTTCACCTTATTTCTTCATGGATCTCTTCTTCAAATGCAATTAAAAAGAATTCTACAGATAACCTATACTTATAATACTCGCTATACAGAGGAAAAAAAAAAAAGTTGTGAACATGTTAATTTCTGGATGTGTAAGAACATTCCAAACCTTGTGCGTACGAAGCTGCTTGTTTGTTTTGAAACCTTTACCACATACATCACATAAGAACGGCCGTTCATCCACATGAATCCTCTTGTGAAGACTTTCCAGCTTGGAAAGACTGTATGTCCTATTTTAAAAAAAAAACACAGACAGACAGAATTACATAATGTAGATGATAAAAGAACGAGTTAGTTTTAGTTCTTAAACCACAGAATTCTCATCACAATCTTTATTTCACCATTTCATAGTTATTTTTACCTAAAAAACAATCACAAGAAGAGATGATATTTTAGCAAAATCCGTTTTTCTTAAATACAATTAAAAACTGACAGGAAAAGTGCTTTTAAATATTATATATGTAAAGAAAAAAAATGTACTTGTTACACAGTGAAAGTATATTCTTTAGTAGTTACAGAGAGTTATTTCAGATCCTTGAGTTTGAGTTGGTACTGCCAAACATACAGGCTGTAAAAGTTACGAGCCTGATAAAGCAGAAGGCTATAACGTATAACCTTAAGACTTACTTGAACGAACACTGGTCACAAGCATGTAGTTCCAAGTCTATAAGGTGGGTACGCCATAAGTGTCCAGCCATGGATCCCCAGCGGTTGAGAATAATACTACACTCAGCACAAGAAAAGGTAGAGTCGTCCTTAATGTGGCACTTGCGGTGAAAATCAAGGTTATCCAAGTTCCTGAACCTCACGTTGCATCCTTTATATTCACAGCTGTTAGAGATTTGGATCAAACAGTTTGTAAACTTTTGCTATGTGATGTACTACGATGAATTTATACTGTTCCCGAATAGAAACTTGTAAATAGGTAAATTTACAAATACAGACATTGTCTCTTTAAATTAAATGCCATAATTCATACAGTTGTAAAGTCACCCAAATAACCATGGGTTTACCTTATTTCATCAGTTCATTTTTATCCTGTAACTTTTTCTTTGAGAGTTGTTGTCACTAGACAAAAATAAACCAGCACATGGTCATACATACATTTATATGTGAAACTTTAGGGAACTAACTTCAAAGAAAAAGGTATCATTTTTCCACAGATAATAACAGAACCCGTGATATTGCTTGTTGATAGATTATCATTTGACCTTTATAAATCTCAGTGTTTCTTTATCTACTCTGGCACCGAGCGTTTATCTTAACTGCTGCATTACGTTGAAAGAATATAGTAACGTTTTATTGATTAATTAAAATACACAAGGATTCAATTCAGTTCAGATTTAAAATCACAACTTCTACTGAAAAAAATTAGCACAAAAGTATTTCATTTAATTAATCACTAACATATATGTAAAAATAAATATTTCCCATCTTGGTCACGCGTATCAATTAATTTTTTAAATACACGTTAAAATGTACAAGTGTGGTTAAAAAATATTCTCTCCCTCATATTCTTTAGCTTTAAGTAACATGTCATCATTAAATTTTACCTGATAACCAAATATCAAATGTGTAACGTGGTAAACAAGTTTAGATTACGAAACATGGAGCTGTGTAGACATACATGTATGAACCTTGTTCCTTCTTCATCTTTTTTTGCCATGCTTTTCTAGAAATAGACATCTCCCCATTGTTTTTCTTTTTGATGCTAACTAAAACTTTCGGATTCTCTCCAACTTTTGGAAGAATTGCAGCTTTCGAACTCTTAAGCGGCTGTGTATCACTGACACTCAACTTTCTTGAAAGCTGGTTCTCAGTGTTTTTTTTGGTGGAGTTTTTCTTTCCTTTAGTGTTATCAAAATGTTTTTTTTTGTCAAGAGGCTCCATGTTTTCGTCGAGATACTCTAATTGAACATGTTTAGCGTTTACATGATGCACTGTGGATAAATGTTTTCGACATTCCTCCAGTTCAGAAAAAGTCTGTCTGCATTTGCCACAAAGGAAACGGCCTTCTGAATTGTTTGAAGGATGAGCGTTTGTAAAAGCCGTACGAGTGGTTTCCTCTCTTACTTCATTTACTGGCCCACTACAGTACGAAGAGAAGAAAGGACTAGTTAAAGAATTACTCAGCATATGGTTAGTTGTCTTTGCTTGTGATGATAGTTCATTGGTTCTTGTAACAACTGGGTCTGAAAGTTGCATTTGGTGATTAGTTTTAATGTGTGTGACAACATGATCTCGTTGAAGGTTTGCATACATACAAAACTTACATTTGTAACATTTCAATTCTTCTACAGCAAAAGAAACATCCATACTATCAATATTTACATTCTGTAGATGTTCCGAAAAAATCAGAGATCCAGAAGGAACAGGAAATGAGTCTTTAGCGGCAGAGGTCAAGTTAGCTGAAATCAATGAAGCATTAGACAGACTTCCAACGGAGTGAGTGTTTATTGAATCTGCTGAATTATTTTCTGGACTCATTGTTGAGGGCAAAGTTACTGAACCTAGTGAAGTATTAACGTGATTCATAGCAGGGGCCAGACTTACTGAACCCAGTGGAGTATGAACTGGATTCATAGCAGAGGCCAGAGTTACTGAACCCAGTGGATTGTTAACTGGATTCATAGCAGAAGAGTCAAGAACAATTGAACCCACTGATGATGTACTAGCGGGAAGTACTGAAGAGCTGGTTGATGGGGAGGATGAAAGTTGAAATAAGTTGGAAGGTTCTTGAGGAAGCCCCGACATTACTCGCAGGCCAGGAAAATGAGATGAAGTGGGTACACTTGTTGAAATAACAAACTGAGTTTCAAACACGGAACCGTCTAACATTAGCTGTGGTTGTGAAGATTCCACCGGCCCCTCATCATACGTAGAATAGTTTGAAGATGAAACAGTTTGTGTTGGAGATGATAAAGGTGTTGAAATAACATTCAGCCCACCCAGAAGGCACAAACTCGTACTTTCACTCATGGGCACAAAGTTGCCTTGTAGTTCCTGTGAGATCAAGGCATTAGCAGCTTGTAACGAGTCCCCTTTCCGTACAAAAGCTAGATTTTGTTGAGATAATGTTACTGGTGAATCCACTTTAGCTACATGATTCTTAAAAGGCATCTTGGCAGTTCTCTGAACTGGATTAGATTGGCAGACCTGTACAAATTCTGAAGATGATTTAGGAGCTAGTTGGGACAACTGACGATAAACTGATGTAGTTAATGGCATTGTGTTAAATCCTGGCAACCAGTTCTTAGCATTTTGTGGTGAAACTTGAGATGAAGTTAGATCAAACTGGTTTTGATTTTCCTGAGAGCATAAGACCGAGTCAAATTCAGGTACCTGAGGCAAAGAATCAGACATAGTGGAATCTCCGGAGCTTTTGAGTGTGTAGGATAACCATGTTGATAGAGGTGCACCAGTGCTTGACATCGTCCTTTTCTGCACTGCTGGAAAAGCTGCATTGATTGGCATGAGTGGACCAAACATTGTAGCATTCAGATCTGAATTAACCGACTGAGACCCATTAGTTGCCATCGCCGTAGCCATTGGATCAACTAACTCTGCTTGGGAAACATTTGCCGAAGAGCTGTAGCCTATTTTTCCACAAATTAGCTTTAAATCTTGTGCTCTTTCTTTAGACATCACACAACACTGTTGATTAAAGTCTATAAGATCAACGATAAAGTTAACAAATTAGTTGCTATGGTAGCCTTATCTTTGTACACACTGCATACAAAATAGCTTGTCGTGTCTTCCTCAGCCTGTAAAAAACAAAAAACTCTATATTACTAAATCTATATTACTTAATGAAACATTCATTATATCTTTGTAAAGCACCTCATTTTAGAGTCAATTAATATCATAAAGTACTTTTCTCTTATATCTTCCTTAGAAAATTAAACATAAGACATATTTAATAAAATTGTTTGCCTCTGTCAAAAAAAAACAAATCACTTGTTTTACAAGACTTTTTCCTCTCTCTTGGAATAGTCTGTGAAGAGAACAAGATATTGGTTCCCACAGTCAAAACTTCTGAACGTTAAATATCGAGAAATAATCGTAATTTATTAATAAACATATTTTTAATTAAATATAAGACACTACAATTAATGCTAAAATACAGACAATTAAGGGAATGAATTATATTAACACTACGGCTTGTATTCTCATGACAGTTAGGCCTACATATCGTCAACATTCATCAAGCCATAACACACGGACGATGATTTTATCCTTCGAGGTTGGCCTTGTGATAAGTAAAAATTTAAGTCCAATTTGTATTTTTCAGGTCATCATCAGTTTATCTCTTAAACTTCTGTACAGTAAAGCCTCCACTACTGTGAATGGAAATTCAATCCATATGCAAATCATACTATTAGAAAAATACATGAACATTAAGTGGAGCCTAGCTTTTCTCCAAACTTAAACTTGTGTCCTTCAGAGAAACCAAATACTATTATTCTGTTGAGAAAATAAGGGTAATTAACCTAACCCTACAAGGTAAGTCTTGCATCCCCAGAATCATCCTAGTAGTCCCTTTTCCAAACCCTACTAAATAAACCAAAATATCAAAACTGTATACAGTACCCTAAGTGTGGTTTAACTAGCGACTTACACAGCAATAATTACCATTTTTGACTTGTAATCAATGTTAGAATTGAGCAATTAATTCAATTACTTATGAGCATCAATTAGAGTCATGTTTGGTTTGGTTTGAATTTCGTGCAAAGATACACGAAAGCTATCTGAGCTAGCTGTCCCTAATTTAGCAGTGAAAGACGAGAGGGAAGGAAACTTGTCATCATCACTCATCCCCAACTCTTGGTCTACTCTTTTACCAACCAACAATGGAATTGACCATCACATTAAAACACCCCCCACTGCTGAAAGGGCGAGCCCGTTTGGTGGGACGGGGATTCGAACCCACGACCCTCAGATTGCGAGTTGAGCATGTAAAATAATGGATTAATGTCACGAAAATAAACAACTAATGTTTTTTATTGTTCCAATTAAGTAATTAAAACATTACCATTATGTTTGTTTGTTGGTAAACATAAATATATACAATGGATTATCTGTGCTCTGCCAACAGCAGGTATCGGTCTTTGGCATTATACATCATATGTTTTTTAGCCATTGTGTGAGAATAACCAATTGACTGAATTGAATTGATTAGCAAATCTCACTTCTTGTCCGGCTCTAATCTAAATGAAATACCTTCCATTTACTACAGTTAAAGGTCATTTATCAATTATTTGTCCAACTTACCAATTAATGCAAGTCATTCTGCAGTACCTCAACTTCCTCGATACAGTTACAAATATCCAATAGTTTAGTCACCAGCAAATGTTACTGATTAACTAATTATTGTCCTATCAATATCGACAATGTATAGGATAAAACAAAAGAGCAAGCAGTGCCCCTCCCAAAGACACCCAACTAGTAAAAAGGGTCCAGTTTGACTGCACTCTCAATAATAACAACCTTTTGTTTTCTCCCACCCAGCAACCCTACAGTCCAATTAAATACTTTTTCCTCAAGTTCTATGAATGTAAATTTCTTAGCTAATTTTTCTGTATGACTTCTTATCAACAGTTTTGGAAACTCTAAGCACATTAAGTCCACACCCTTTCCATCATCCAGACAATAAGTATTGTCTTCAAACAAAAGTTAATAGATTAGTAAGATGAGTTTCCCTTTGATGAATCCATGTTATCTTTTTTATCCTGTTCGGTTATATGATTTTATAAATTTGTTTTATAAGACTAGAATTTTCCAAACTACAGAAGTAAAATTAGCTGGTTTTGTTACATGATTTTATAAATTTGTTTTATAAGACTACTTTGGTAGGCTCTCTAAATCACTCCAGTATTCAGTCTTAGCCTCCTTACCTTAGGAAAGATATTGAGCTGTTAGAAGAGGTTCAGAAGAGGAATAAGTTGTCATAAGAGGACTGGTTAAGATCTTTGAAATCGTTTTATTTTGAAAAAATGAAGAGTTAGAATATTGAGGAATTCAATATTGCCAAGGAAACTGATAGTGTTGGTGAATCATCCTTTATTTTTGAACTTGATGGTAAGTAGGGAACACAAATATAAATTTTGGCATGGAAGGAGTCATTTTCAGCCAAGTTAGTTTTACTTTTCTGATAGGGTGGTTGGACTTTTGGAATGGGTTGTCTTAAAATGTGGTGGGTTTAGGGTTTAGTCTTAGGAAGGACAGTGACAACACTACATACATTACACACAGCTAGTGTCTTTTAATTTAGATTAGCCATCTTCATTGAGATTGAGTAAATCTTTCTCACCATGCACTCTTTTTTCATAGTATCTCAATAATATATTTCACTTAATATATTTTAAACAATTCATACCAATATTCATCAATACAAGTTTCATACCATATTTAAATGTCTTTAACTGTATGGTAAAATTAAACAGATATGAACCATAATACGAAAAGACCATTTTCTTATAACAACACATGGCACATACTTCAATATTTAAATCATAGTTTTTCTTAGGGTGTCTAAAAAACTGGAGGATAATTAACAAGTACTCACTGGATAAAACTCTTTTTTAATGTCATTAAATAAACAGAAAGCTGAAAACTGTTTAGGTGATAATTCACTTGAGAGAGTTCAATAAATGTTCAAGTTATGTTGTAAACTATAATTTTTTACTTGGTTTACCGAGTTTAGTATCTTGAGATCATTTGTTAAAGCCTTAGTGACATTGGTAACTTCTGATACTTCAAGAGCATTTTGAAATATAAACTTCTTTAGATCAAATATAGTTTAACAATGGTTCTAAAAATGTGTATTGCAAAATAGGAATAATATGTACACAGGAAATGTACAAATATTTTGGTTTTGTAAATATATATATATACATAATTGAAAAGCAACCGATAGGTTATAATGAAGAAGCTTTTCAGAAATTTGTATAGAACCATATTATATACATCACACTCAGTTAGTTTCTTTCAGTTTAGATTGGTAACGTACATAACATTGAATGCAATGATTGCAAACAGGATACAGCTTCTGCAAGTGTTATACATGAAAGATATAGCTCTTTACTTAGTTACACAGTGACATTTAATTTAGCCAGTTAGATTTCATAAATAAATTTATAAAGAAAAACCTCAAACAGTTTTGAATTATGCAATATCATTCAAAAACAGAATATCAGACTTCTTGTACAATATCAGACATCAACATTTACTAATAAAAAAAAAAAAACCTCCAAACAAAATCAATAGTCTAAGTTCTAAGCCTAAGCTCAAGTATTGTCAATGAGTCACATTAGTATTGACATCAGTACTACTATTATTAATGAGATATAACTTTAAGAGATAATTTCTATCTTAATCATAATGGCTGATCTACAATTCCTGGTTAACTACTGACTGTACAGTCTGTAGTTCGACATTTAATGATTTATAATTTAAAAGATAAACGTAATGTTTCAACACAGTGTATGTACGTATTAAGTGCAAGCCTATTTGTATTGCTAGTACTAGTAGCAGTAATGAATACTGTTGTACACAGTATTTACGATTAGTAGTACTACTGTTACTTGTTAGTCATAGTAACACACTATTACTATTATAGTATTCGTAACTGACAACGGAGTGGAACCAAGTAGGCTAACGTATCTATATTAACTTATTATGTAAAAACAACTTGAGAGCACACACTGTTAGTGTAAATCAACACTACAATCTAATTATTTTAATTAAACCAGTAAATAAGTAATCATTTTAGTGTACGTCATCAATTTTAACATTATAATTAAAATAGTCTATAGACTATAGTATACCGTATACAACACCTTTCTGTCTACTCACTGGCATTATCGGATAGGAATAAACTCTTCCTGTTCAAATAAGGGCATTTTTGCTTCAAAGTTTACAAACAAACAGAAACGTTAATACCTCATAAATTTGACTTTCAAAAACAGATTTCTTGCTGTTGTTTAAGTTAATTTTTATAAGGTTATTGTTAAAGCCTGATCACAGAACGTCTCTAGAACTACAGCGACACATTACTAATATTTATTCCCTGAAAAATAGGCTGAATAATATTTTTAGTTACACAGTACAGAGAGAGGTAGAGAAATTAAAACGAAATATTGAGAGCTAACTACAAATAAAAAATATCAATTTTAATTTCAAGGTGTATTAAATAAATACTACTGCAAATAAATTAATTTTGCAAAATAAATTTAATAAAAAAACAAAATTAATCAGCCATGATGCAAGTCAAACTGCTAACATTTAACATTGACTTTTCAACTACGCATAAAGTAATTCTCCCTGAACTTTCATAAAGTGAATCCACGCTTACTGAACAAAGCAACAACAGAGAAAAAAAACGTTTTAATATACATTGAATTTCAAACGTAATTTACTATCACTTGAAATACCTTAATATAACTCACCCAAATCTCTAACTCTGCGCATCCTATAAGTGTATTTGAAGCGTTTCATAGAATTTCGATGAAAACCCAAACAGCACAGTTCTTTGTTGTTTTATTAAAGCAATGTTCCTTAGACGCTTGTTACAAAACACAATTATACTATGAATAGTGCTTTTATATGATTATTAAATACGAATAAATACATTCGAAATGTTTGAAGAGCCACCAAAAGATCTGATGACGAGGAACCCACTTTTTAGAAAATAAAGTTTAGAGACAGCTTGAATGAGTAGTGAAAAACTTTATCATAAATGTACAACGTTGTACGTATATAATAAAGTTTATTTCACTATCCATTCAAGCTGTCTCTAAACTTTATCACTGAAAAATATT
Source organism: Limulus polyphemus (assembly GCF_000517525.1). Taxonomy (NCBI): domain Eukaryota; kingdom Metazoa; phylum Arthropoda; class Merostomata; order Xiphosura; family Limulidae; genus Limulus; species Limulus polyphemus. The sequence continues at coordinate 26,630 of NW_013672486.1, forward strand.
TTATGTTACATCTTTCTGGTTCTGATAAGATTTTATACTAATTTAGTAGATAAAGTATAACAAAATCAACAAGACTTATTAAAACAAGCAGCGATACTTTAAAAATAGCGATTGCTTTAGAAATTAGGTATATTTTCTCTCTATATAGTAAAACATGTATAAGCTGTTTTGCCTCTATAAATATCTTTGATTTTAATATAAAAAAGGAATAATACCCCTGGGGGTCAGTGTTTGGGTCCCGTTACTAACAACGTTTTGTTTTTTGAAGCCTTTTTTCTCATCCAGCTATCTCATAAGTTAATTTACTAGTCTTTCCATCTCCATTCCCTCCCATCAGTGTGAGAACTATTCCTCCGTTCAGGAGGGTGGTAGCGTTTCCCTGTTTTTAAATATTGTACTTTTTATTTGCATAAATGATACACGAGTTTTTCTTATAGTAAAACCACATCTGCTGTGTACACCAAGGGGAATAGAACCCTTGATTTTAGCGTTGTAAATCCGTAGACTTATCGCTGTCCCACCGAGAGACATAAATGATACCAAATAAAAAATGTTCCTCATGATTGTCCGTATGGATAAAATATATTGGCCAAAAAAAAAAAAAATTTACTTACGAATAGTTATATTTGAAAAATTAATTAACTAATGATTTGAACATCTTTATATAACGGCCGTTGTTTCCACTTGAAAGAGCGAGATATTCACCATGTTATGTAGAAGGATCGTCTTCTCTTCTTGAAAAAACGGACACCAAAAATGGCTTTCTGTACAACTTTTGTTCTATAACAAATCTGAATACTTATCATATGTACCAATATAAAATTTGTGAAAACAAAAAATGCGTACAGAAGAACCAACTGCCGCATTTGGGAAAGTATTTACAAATCTACATAGAATAAAGTTCAAATAAAAATCTGCACATACACCTTGGTCCAAATCATCGAAAATATCAACTACTGGGAAGATTTGTTTTGTTTTTGGATGGGGGATATTCGGGCAAAGCTACTTAATGACTATCTTTGCTATTTGTCCCTAATTTTGAACTAACGTATTAGAGGGAAGGCAGCTTAGCTAGCCAGCATCCACAGTGAACATTTAAGCTACTCTCGTTCATTGGTATAGTGAGGCTTAACTGTCATCCTTATGACGCATCTACAGCTCAAAAATACACTGTATGTTTTTTGTGCGTGTGGTAAAAGACACAAACGATGTACAAGATTATCAAAAGCCAGCACAATATACTGTATGACTATGCTTGATCCTCCACTGGAAAGAACAAGTTATTTATTTTAAAAGTAAATTATTTCTACATTTCGGTATGTTTGTTACCATAAAATAGTTAAAACACTGTCGTCATCACTTTTTTTCAATAACAGCTGTATAACTTCGGTCATGCATCAAATATATCATCAAGAACATTTGATTTGATGCAGTGTTCTGGCCACAAAACAGTTTTGCTAATTGGCATATAGTTTTCATAAAAATAGAGCTGTTTCTCATTCATCAAATAAAAATTTTGGCATTTCCAGCATTTTAACAATAAATTTTAAAACTCAAGAAAATGATGATTTTTATAATCTTGTCCAAACGTTGTACATTTATAATAACTTTCATTACCTATACAAGCGGTCTCTAAACTTTTATACTATATATACAAAACTAAGTAGTTTTATTGAAATAAAAACTTTATTTACCACATTTAAAAATTAAAGATATTTTTTACCATCGTGTAAAAACCTGTTGAGCGTTTCGAGTATCACGTAAATACAAATCACGACATCTTACGGCACAAAACTGAATTGTTGTTCAACTATTCCAGTGTTTAAAAAAAAAAAAATCCACGAACTGCTAGAAATATGTAAGCATTAAGACGACATTCTAAATTGACATTTGGGTCTTACAAGTTCCTTCACAAAATTTTGGAACTTTGTATTTCATAACAATTAGAATTCCTTAATTGTGTTTGTATAGAAGGACCACATGTTTATGTATAGTGATAAGATAATTTTTTTTTTATTGTATTATAAAAAAAGTCAATAGGTGTCTAGAAGTGCTCTTAAACTATAATTTAAACTTTTCACCTCTGATGATAGATGTGCATATTAGACCATATAAACATGTAAGGTCAACTTATGTTTCATAGCATAATACTTGTATTAAAATCCTACAGTGCACCAGAAAACATTAAACGGTAATATAATTTTATATTTATCTCTTGTTGATGGTCTGAAAGTGGCAAGATTTCTATAGCTAACTTATGGTTATGGCCCATAACAAATTATGTTATATTATCTTCCAAAAGTTTCGTTTTAAAATATGAACTTTGACATTCCTTGTATTAAATTTCTCATCCTAGATGATAACCTCTATTTATTTCTTCTAAATTCTATAAAGAAATCATGTTTTATTTTAAGTCAAAAGTGAAAATGCTCATCAATTTAAATGATTCACATTAGAAATGTAGATTTTAGAAAATTTCCATGATTTCTGTGTTTGATTGACTACGGCAGTTTATATCTCGCATCTTTACCAACATGATGACAATGACGTATTGTCAACTGAGCCTTACCGGACAGGATCTGATGATCAGACACCTTGCCGTATTGTCAACTGAGCTTTACTGGACAGGATCTGATTATCAGACACCTGGCCGTATTATCAACTGAGCTTTACCGGACAGGATCTGATGATCAGACACCTGGCCGTATTATCAACTGAGCTTTACTGGACAGGATCTGATTATCAGACACCTTGCCGTATTATCAACTGAGCTCTACTGGACAGGATCTGATAATCAGACACCTTGACATATCGTCAACTGAGCTTTACCAGACAGGATCTGATGATCAGACACCTTGCAGTATTGTCAACTGAGCTCTACTGGACAGGATCTGATGATCAGACACCTTGTCAACTGAGCTCTACTGGACAGGATCTGATGATCAGACACCTTGCAGTATTGTAGACACATTGTCAACTGAGCCATGGCCCAGTGTCCAAGAGGTACCCAGAAACAAATCAAACTGTGTTATTTGTTAATGTTGCCTATACAAGCATCTTTCTTTTACATCTTTATCAAAAATCTCTTTTAATTGCATATTATATTCAACTGAGTTTGGTAAAAATCAAGCTTAAAAATTTTAAAAATGTAATTTATAATTTAACATTTTGTGATTGTGTTAATTATTTTGATTGAATTTAAATTATTTTACCATTTTATACAAACTCATTTTTTTGTATGAAAAATTTAATTACATTCTGTTTGAGAAAGTGTAAACGTTAAAGTGATGAATTTCTTCTTTTGGCTGCTTAACACTGGTTTCATTGTTTTTATCAGTTTCATAATATTAAGTTTAATAATGAATCTGATAAAGCTTATAATTTAAATACTTGGTGGGATTGAGGGCCAACTTGTTTAGCAGGTTCAAACTTAGTTAATCTGGCAATGTTCAGGCAGTAATCTCAAATTTCTTTTGTTTGACCAGATTTCAAAACTTACAAACTAATTCTACAGAAAATTCATGAAGAAATTATCCATAAACTGAATATATAAAACAAACTGTTTACTTTTCCATATAACACTTCACTGTATGCCGTATCGCTATTCATACATCTGAACTACCATTTGCGTTCGGTTACATAAACGAAGTTCTATTTCTAATCCATTGTAAAGAACAATTAATTGAAAACCTAAATAAAAGTACAACAAAAGATTAGAAGCAGGAGAAGTTATCAAAACTTTTTTCTTGGCCCATGTGTCATATGTGTAATAATCCAGTACGACCTCGGGTCAGGGAGTTTTTGTCTCTGTTTATGTCGACCGTAAGAGTTACAGAAAACATACCAACGATCATCAATTTTTTTAAAGTAGCAGTCCTTACATCTCAACCTCAAAACGTCTTTATCTTTGAACCCCCGAACTGGCACAATCAAAGGAGATATAATATTTTTAGTTAAGACAAGGTTATTTTCAAGTACACTTGCACTAAACAGATTTCCTGCATTCTTTCCCAGGTGTGTCGGCAACTGTACACAACATACGTGAAAACTACTCTTCTGGTAACCAAGGTCAAGTCCACCTAGAAAACTAGTATTTGAAGAGAAGCCGAGCAGCCTGTTCAAACAAGACCATCTGCTTCCTGACGAACATCTTGACAGTAGCATGATGGTTCTGTACGGAATCAAACCTGAAATATCAGATGGAAAGAATACTACAATAAATGACAATGGATGATTTATTTATAATGTGATTATCCTGTAAGTTCAACAAATTATTGGATAAAGTAGATAATATGATATACAATTCCAACCGTTAACAACAAAACAGGGAACCATTTATTGACAAATGACAATGGATGATTTATTTATAATGTGATTATCCTGTAAGTTCAACAAATTATTGGATAAAGTAGATAATATGATATACAATTCCAACAATTAACAACAAAACAGGGAACCATTTATTGACAAATGACAATGGATGATTTATTTATAATGTGATTATCC
>NW_013672486.1:32058-38879 GCF_000517525.1 Limulus polyphemus
GTACTAGAATTAAACTCATTTCTAGCCAACTCCTGTACTAGAATTAAACTCATTTCTTGCCAACTCCTGTATTAGAATTTAACTAATTTCTGGATAAACAATCCTTTTTAATAAACCTGACATATGAGAAAAAAAGTACTTTGTTTTTTAGATATGAAAGACTAAGTCAATAATGTTTAAAACTTGTTAATTGTTGGATAAATACTTGTCGTGTGCCATCACTATAAGGGATTAGAGCATAATAAACTTTATACATTATATAGGCTGTACTAACATGATGTTTAGGTGGTTCGTTTAACTATTATACGTGATGTACATTTTTGGGGAAGTTGTTAATGAGTGTTCCAAAATGATACATTAATTTCTTGATGACCTAATAGTTGTTGTACTTGATGATGCCTGGTGAAATGTTATAACCATAAATATTATACTCACACACATTCGGCATGTAATGCTGTTTGAATACAAGAAGGGAAACAATGCTTCTGAAACCATAGAATATCAAAGGAGTTTATGGAAATGTTTTGAACGTTCGTAAGTGTTAATGATGGTTCAGCAAATTTCATTCAAGTGACTTTAGCCTTGAAAACTGTGATGGCAGAGGCCAGCATGTTAGAATTGATATTGATGCTCTGAAGACACTTGTTGAGTCTAACCCTAGGCAACACACTCATGAAATGGCCCTGAAATTGTATGTCTCTCATGAAACAATACGTAAACATCTAAGGAATATCGGAAAACTCCTTAAAGAAGGTGTTTGGGTGCCTCACGAACTCTCCGATGATCATCATTTTCCACGTGTGAACGTTGCTTCATCTCTTCTGGCTCGTAATGCACGTGAACCATTTTTGGACAGAATTGTCACTGGTGATGAAAAATGGATTCTCTATGCGAATATTAAACACTAAAAACAATGGCTCAGTCCTAGACAAAAACCACTTCCAACCTCAAAACCTGGACTCCATCCACAGAAAGTCATGATTTGCATTTGGTGGGACATGAAAGGACTAATTTATTTTGAACTCCTCAATCCACAGCAAAATGTGACACAGGAAATGCACAACACAGAACTGAATGTGATATCTCAGAATAACAGGATTGTGAAATAAACATTACCTGGTTACTGTGCTATAATAACCAGTTCAACAAAACGAAAAAAAGAAAATAATTTTCAGAGAAGTGAAAAAATAAATGGAAAATTGATTAATTATTTAATATATTAATTAATTCAAAATTTGACTTGTCCCTTTTTTTTTAGCCACCAAATAAGTTATTTAGGTTGTAAATACTTTATTTTCAGTGCCAAAATAAAATAAATATTATCCCATTTTGTTCAATTATTGAATATTTTTCTGCATGTTAACTTGTTTTTATTTACAATTAAAATACTTAGTCTTTGAAAATTAATAATAATCCTATTTCCTTCTTCGTGTTTAATATTATATAATATTTTAGCATAAAATGCAACATTATTATTAGGGTGAGCCACATAAGTACCTGCACAGTTAGCAGAAATGTCGAATGTCTTGATAAAACCTCAGTATAACTACATCATGGCGTAACTGTAAGATTAGAAAAAGATGTTATTACCCACTCAGGCTAATACCAAAAATCATACAACTTGGACAGATGTGACAGTATAAAATAGAGAGAAACACAGAATGAAACCAGCCCCACATCAGCAGTATAGACAACAAGTTCCACAATCAGACACAAAAACACACTAATTTTTACAGAACATAAAGCAAATAAAAAGGTTATTTAATAATTTTATCAAGAATATACAAGTTTGGATATTATACATAAGTAAACTTCACTACAATTACTAGGGTAACTTAGAATATTCACCTACTGGGGTAATCTACAAGGTCTTACAAATCAAAGACAGGAGAAAGGAATTACAAAAACTATTTGAGAATACTCTGTGTAAAAGCTATCCAGGAAATTTCCATGTCAAGTACTAGCATTCAAGTTTAGAAAACCACCAAATACTGTGATAAAACATTAATATCAACACGGCATTGGCTCATTCAAGGCTGTCCCTGCACACACACACACACACACATGATGAAAAAGTAAAAATTTAAGCCTGCCTTTTATTCTTTAGAAAATTATTGATTCACATTTTAAACTTGCCAGGTCCCATGGAAACTTATCTCATAAGCCAATCAGAAAGATGAAATGGTCTTATCTTGAACTTAGTCTGTTTTTTTTCCAAATTTTAAACTTGTGTTCCCTTGTTCTTCAGGATACAGCACAAAGAAATCAGACACCTTTATCCTATTGATACCCTGGATAATGTTGTGAACTTAAGTAAAATCATCTCTTACCCTCCTTTTCTCAAGATAGAATAAAAGATTTTAACCTCACTCCATACAATAACCCTTCTACTCAAAGAATCATCCTAGTAGTAGGATGATTTGAAGGTCATAATTACTTGTCTTTCAAATCTTTTTAACCATTTTATGATTTCACAAGCTAAAATTAATAATAATTTTTGAACAAATTAAGTAATTGTAAGAAAAGAAGAGTAAAAACTGTGTGTAAAAAGTATCAATAAACGTTTCAACGAATATACAAAAAAGTATGAATACATTTCAGTACAAGTATTTAGCCTAACCAAAGCACTAATTTTCAGCATATGATTTTGTGAATGACTAATTACCCATCTGTATTTTCCATTATTGAAATATTCTGCTTTCTCAGTGGTGAGATTTAATGTTTCAAGTACACTCAGTCATACACCGTGAAAATAAATCCTAGCCCTAAAATAATATCTATAATGTTGTATTTTCATGATTCACATAAGCAAAATTTAGAACTAATTTATAATTACTAGATAATAACTGACATTTATTAATAACACAACGGAAGACTTTGCATAAAAGTCATGCCCAGTATCTTTTGCATTTATACTGGTCGTCTATGTTGGCATTAGGCCTGAGACCAAAGAATGAAAATGGTGAGATTATAAGCGAATGTTTCTTCACTGTTTTTGTATTAATTATTAATATTTCTCTTTTTTTTCTTCTACGACACAGATATTAAATAAACCTTTTAAACTGAAAATTTAAACTTGTACATTTTTTATGAATGAAGTTTTAAGATTTAATTTAAAATATATATGTGACAGGTTTACCGTTTTGAAATGCATGTAATACTGCCATTACACTAGTAATAATACTTGACGAACAAGCAAGACTTAGTTCTTTAAACTAGATTTTTAGAAGAATTATTCTAAAATGTAGTTTAAAAAGTAATAATTCAGTTCCATAAAATGAAGCTTTTAACCAAATATGTTTTCAAGCATGTTTTGGGTTTTACTTTGTTGTAAAAAGAATGAAAAAAAAAGAAAAGAGGAATAAATACTCACTCCACGAAACCTGTAACCTCATTATTAAACCCAATGTTCTCCGAATTTAGTTTTTTAGCTTAAAATTCGATGTCAAAGTAGTTGACTGATGTAACTTATAGTTACACATGCATGAGCTACTTAAAAAGATTTTTTAAATTTTACGCTGATGCCTAAGAGTAAGAATAAGATTCGTAAGATTCATTGTTATTGTTAACCCTCACGGTGGCTCATCGATAAGTCTGAGGGCTCGTAACGCTAAAATTTAAAAACCCTGATGCTTTGCACTTAAGACTTAATAACAAAACAAACAACAAATTGTTATTATTATTAAACCTAATTTAATATAAGCGTAAAACAATGACGATTAATCACAAAAATTAATTCTAATTTGTAAAAAGTAAATATTGCCACACTAACGGGAGTAACACTTAAAACAACTAGAACTTGGTGTTTCGATTATGAACCTTCGGTTGATATATGACACACTATTAGAAAAATTTCAAGAAATAAATAAAAAAACAACAAATTAACACTGATATTAATGTTATTCACGTAAAATTCTTTTCAGAAACGTCATTGTTTACCCCTACCTAAGTGATGAACAACACTAACCTTCCATTAATGCAACAAACTACAGTACACAGCAAAACTAGCGCCACCACCGGATAAAATGAGTAAATAATTATTTTAAAGATTGTATAAAATGTCTCATATTCAATATGTGTTATGGACCTAAAAGCAAAGTATTATTTTCAAAGCATATGATAAACACACAACACAAACTACATTTTCTTTCTTTGACTCATAAAAAAGTGCCCACACACATATATAAAAGATATGCATAATTATTTTTTTGTTTTATTGAATTTCACGCAAATCTAGTTGAGGGCTATCACCCACTAACTATCCCTAATTTTGAAGTAAAAGACTAGGGTGGCACTTCTCAACCTCTTAGATACCAGGGGCCGGCTTGCTGTCTCCATAACCTGTCGTAAAACTCTAAAATGCAAGTACAACGAAAAATCATTACAGTTTTCATTTGAATATTATCTTAGTTTTATTTGTTTGTTTTCGATAAATCCCAAGGACTGGTAAGGTGGCTGTGACGAGCCGCGTCGGTCAGGAATGCTAGACTAGAGGGAAGATAGCTAGTCAACACCATTTACGTTTGGGCTACTCTTTACCAACGTAAAGATCGATTGTTACGTTAAAACGCTCACACTGCTGAAAGGACGAACATGCTCAGGGACAGGTTTCGATCCCGCGATCCACATATTGCGAATCGAGCACCCTAATCACTATGCCATGCCAGTGTATATATCAATATCCGGGTATCTTTTGAAAATATGAGATTATTGTTGCACTAGATCCTGTTGTATACATTGAATAGTTAATATAATTTATAATTGATAATTTATATAATTGATAATTTATATAATTGATAATTTATATAATTGATAATTTATATAATTGATAATTCATGATTTATATAATTGATAATTTATATATTTATAATTATAAATTATATAAATATATAAATTATCAATTATATAAATTATGAATTATAAATTATGAATACTTAAGAATTTTCGTCATACACAATTTACCTAATTTAGCAATGTAGAATTTGTTCGTTTTGAAATATTCTTTTTAAAGCACTAACTGCATAAGAATACTATTCAAAATAAAACTGGTAGAAAGAATCATGTTTGTTAGAATAAAGAAAATTTTCTCTTTAGAATTATTGTTTTGATTATTCTTCGTCACAAAAGGATTAACAGAAATAGATTTCAGTGGTTATTGATCATTTTGCCAGTGCAGAAATCTCAATCTAGATGAAGAAAGTGATCACGACGTTTTTAAGCTCTTTGTAGATTTACTTATAAAACCATAATTGTCAGTATTGTCGCATTAAAAGCATATCATTAATATGATACCCTGGAGACGAATTATGGAAGATACACCAAACTTCAATGTCCACCGGATTCAGTGCTTCTAAGGCTATTGTAGTCTATAATCAACCTTCTTCCATCAGGATGATACACCTTAACATGTCGGGAGATGTCAAAGATAGCGTTTATAATTTTTAGGAAGTTAACCCTTAAAGTTTGACCATTAACTCCATTCTCAATATTCCCTTTTTCGGATCACGAATTATTCGGTGGCCTCATAAAGCATTTTGTTAATTCAGAAACCATTTTATAGAATACATTATATCAATTAAAAATTGTTATACCATTATTCTATCAATAATGTATTGATAGAATACATTATATCATTGATAGAAAGTTTCGGCAAAGTATTCACGATGAAACTTTGTAGAATGGACGGCAAATGCCTGTTGTAGAGACACAAGTGTAGAGGATGACGTTTCGAAAGTCTTCCGCCTTTCGTCTTCTTCAGGTCAGTGTGTGTAAGGTGTTGTCGGTCTTCGTAATATTCTAGTGGATTTTGGAGAACGTGTTATGATTGGAACATCATAGAACTAACGATTATTTGCCTAGAATCAACTTATTTCCAATACAACGAAGAATTCTACGAACAAACAGATGGTCTAACCATGGGATCACCACTCTCTCCAATCCTAGCAGACATTTTAATGGAAGGCTTTGAAGAAAAAGCCCTTTCATCCACACCTATAAAACCAAGTTTCTACAGATGAAATGCTGACGACACCTTCGTTATTTGGCCCCACGGTCATGAAAACTTACCAACCTTCTTAGAACATCTTAATTACTATTTAAAAGAATCCACTTCACCAAGGAAATAGAGGAACAAAACAGCCTACCATTTCATAACATACTCATCAGTAAACAAGAGAGAAAAATCACGACAACAGAAAACCCTCCCACACGAACTGATACTTACACTTCCAGTCCTATCATCCAATCTCGTTAAAACGTGGCATAATCCAATGCCTAAACAAGAGAGCAGAAAACATTTGCGATAAGACATTCATCTAAACAGAACGACAAAAGATCGTAGATGGTTTTAAACAGAATGGTTACACCTCCTCCTACATCAAAAACTCCCCGAAGAAGACACAACTGAAAGAAAATATAAGAAAAACACAATAACTACTACCATTTACCTCCCTTATCTACAAAATTTCAGTGAAAAACTCAAACGCCTAGCCAAGAAATTCAACATAGAAGTCCGATGGAAATCCTACAAAACATTAAGATCCATTCTGGTAAAAACTAACAGCAGTCTACCAATAAAAAACACAAAAACGTCATTTATGAAATTCCGTGTTCCTGCAACGAAACATACATTGGAGAAACGGGAAGAAGAACTCCCGACAAGAATAAAAGAACATAAAGACAGTACACGACTCATGAAAACACAAAATTCAGCCACTGCAGACACAAAATAAACTGGGAAAAACTAGAATCATTGACACAGACAAATTTGGAAGACAAGAAAAATTAAAATATCATTTTATATTAACACATTAAACTGTGGC
>NW_013672486.1:39879-43350 GCF_000517525.1 Limulus polyphemus
GGGTTAACATGAGTAACTGGCCTTATGACATTACCCTTACACTTCTGTGTAACGTAAATTTATCTATTTTTATCCCCCAGTGGATCAGTTGGTTTGTTTTAGAGCAAAAACATATTGGACTATCTGCTGTGTCCACCACAGGGAAAAGAAACCCCGGAGTTTAGCGTTGTAAATCTGTAGACTTAGACTTACAACGCTTAATTAGCTAGTTGTAAGCATCATAAGAAATATTCTTAATATATTTGAACAAGAAGTAAATCCGTTGATCTGTAAATGTCATAACTATAATGTCCATCTAATAGATGTTTCAAATACTGACACTTGAAAAAAATGTCTGTCATCTCTTATCTTTGTTTTACATGATGTAGATTGTTTTTTTATTTTCTTTTGTTTGGCTTCGCGACAAAGTTTCAAGTCTGTCCTATTTCTAGGACAACCTGTATTTGTTTGCCCAACAAGTGAATGTCAAGATTGGAAAAAGTTGGAGCAATAATTTAGATATTTTTAACTTTAAGTAATTTTCTTTGTGATTTGCCAAGATCGAAACATGTGTATTATGTAATCTTTACAGATTTCGTATTGAAACCTAACTCCAAAGTTATCGCGAATTTGCGTAGCTGCGGCATTTCAACTCTTAATAACAACAACAAACTTAAGTTGCAGAATAATATTTATTCAAGATGTTACTATTTTTCTACCCTTTGGAAATGGCTTAATGTGAAATGTATCAGTTATGGACTCCTGTCTTTTGGTTTGATTTCAAATTCCCTTCCACGTTGAGTCAAATCTGCCTTTTTGGTTTTGTTTCGAGACGATGTTTTGAGCTTCATGCTGAGTCTCTCCTGCCTTTTGATTGAGTTTAAGACGACGTTTTCAGTTCCCACTGACTTCATACTGTCTTTTAGTTTGGTTTTGATGGAGGAAGTGGCATAAGGTTTGAAACGTTGTTCCGAAAACATCGATGAAAAATACTTTACAAGAATGATTTAATTATGAGAATATAAAGAAACGTACGTCGCGTATTCACAAAGTTTACAGATAAGCTGTAGATATGAATAATAACAACCGTGACAGCTAGTCAGTTAAATTACTTTTAAAATTAGAAACTTTATACTTGAAGTCTGGCTTTATATATGATATCACTTCCATTTCGGCTCATTAGGTGGCTACAAGGCGTATCTAAGCAACAACAGCCACAGGTATCGGAGGAGTTTCTTCAGTGTACATATTCAATCTTTCATTCTGTAAAGGGAAAGAGATATAGTTAAATACACATGTATGTAAAGCAATTCACACTAGCGGAACAATACCAAATTTAAACGGAAACAAGTTTAGACATGCCGTTTATTTTATAATGGTTTGTTTGTTATGGATTTCGCTCAAAGCTACACGAGGGTTACCTGCGCTAGCCGTTCCTAATTTAGCAGTATAAGACTAGATGGAAGGCAACTAGTCATCACCACCCATCGCCAACTTTTGGGCTACTCTTTTACCAACGAATAGTGGGATTGACCGTCACTTATAACGACACCACGGCCGAAAGGGCGAGCATGTTTGGTATGACGGGGATTCGAACCCGCGACCCGCAGATTGCGATCGAGCGCCCTAACCACCTGGCTAGGCCGAGCCTTTTTTTATAATGGAAATCCCATTGTGCTCTTGATATAATTTGTAGTTCTATGTATTAGCTCGGCTGATTGAAAGCTTATTTTATGATCAAATTATCTTACGTGTAGAAAAATAGCCTTACTTGTTTGACCATTTTTAATATTAATTTTGTGTTCCGCGGATGTGTTATCTATCTATGTATACGCCCTGTTCCCCGTTTCACTAACATAAACTTTTATCCAAATTACAGTTATAATAATAATATGGCTTTAAACGGATTTATGAAAAATAACAATTTCAAAGTTCTTTATAAATATCCCATTAAAAATGTTGCACCCCAAGGTGAATAACTATTTAGACACCAGACCCGTGTAACACAAAAAAAGAACGTTAAAAATACTCAAATAAATAATGTTATTATTCTTCAGATAAGTGAACTTGATCATAGAATAAACTGGGAATTAGCCAATATGATTCATAAAACTACAAATTATGTCAAAGGAAGACTTCTGGAAAGTTTGTTAATCCAAAGATCGCCAAATTTCAACACATCTGAAGGTCACTTTAAGTCGAACCACACTTTGACGTCATATCACGTTCAAGGAATTAGAACTTCCGTTATAAAACAAACAGTGTATGTGTTTCTTCCACAAACAAACGTTGGACTGAAGAGGATATGTGAAACGTCGAAACTGGTTTCCATTCACATTTGGTATTGTTCCGCTAGTGTGAATTTAAACTTTGCTGGAAAGAGGCTTGTTTGTTCAAAGCACAGTTTCATGAAAAGTTGATTTATGAAACAAACAGAACCCTAATATTTACGGTCTAAATCAATACAAGACTAAATACTGAAGTCTAATTAATGTTTATGACGAAGTAACATTGGGTGTTTTAATCTTTTTGTTTGTTGGAAGTTAAGCACAAAGCTACACAAAGGGCTATCTGTGCTCTGCCCATCACGGGTATCGAAACCCGGTTTCTAGCGTTGTAAGTCCGCAGACATACCGCTGTGCCACTAGGGGGCGTGTTTTAATCTATGAAACGACAATGAAATGATTTCTCAGTTTAGACAGATAAAAAACACAGTAATTCTTGTTATAAGTGATTGTTTACCTACAACTTAATAATCTGAAACTAATTAGCCAAATATGACATAACCTCCTAAATATATTATTACTTTTCATTATCTCGCGCCCCCTAGTGGCACAGCGGTAATTATAAACAAATAAATCATTATCTCGCTTACCTCCACCAACATACCAATGCAGTACTGCTCCATCTCTCGGATAGTATCTGAACTATGTCCAGTTCCATGAAATGCCACTGTTCCATCTCTACCAGCATATTCAAGAATTATATCGTCACCACCAGGATGCTGCATTAAAAATAATAAAATATGTAAACAGATAATCAACAAGAATAACAAACATTTTTACCACCAGGATGCTGCATTAGAAATAATTAAATATATAAACAGATAATCAACAAGAATAACAAACATTTTTACCACCAGGATGCTGCATTAAAAATAATAAAATATGTAAACAGATAATCAACAAGAATAACAAACATTTTTACCACCAGGATGCTGCATTAAAAATAAATAAATATATAAATAGATAATCAATAAGAATAACAAACATTTTTTTAGGCTTTTTTCTACGATCTACTAAAATGTGTTAAAAGGTCAGAAAACTAAAATTAGTGGAATATTGTTTCATAACTCAGTTTTCCTCTATTAATTCATTAATTCTTATTTTTTCTCATCACATCTCCTGGCTGAAGAGAGGGTATAAAACAACTTCCATGCATATATATACACTGAGTGATCACAAGTAAATAGACACCTAATTTTGCGTCATT
>NW_013672487.1:0-1168 GCF_000517525.1 Limulus polyphemus
TGAATACTTTTTATAGCAATTCTACGAATAACCAACGATCCTTACTTTCAGTTAAAATTGAATTTTTTTCCTATTTATATATATGGCTCATATTGGATCAAGGGGATTTCGTACAGTATTGAAGAATCTGTAGTGCTTATGTTAGATCAAGGGGATTTTATACAGTATTGAAGTATTTGTAGGGTTTATGTTGGATCAAGGGAATCTTGTACAGTATTGAAGTATCTGTAGGGTTTATGTTGGATCAAGGGGATATTGTACAGTATTGAAGTATTTGTAGGATTTATGTTGGATCAAGGGAATCTTGTACAGTATTGAAGTATCTGTAGGGTTTATGTTGGATCATGGGGATTTTGTACAGTATTGAAGTATTTGTAGGATTTATGTTGGATCAAGGGAATCTTGTACAGTATTGAAGTATTTGTAGGGTTCATGTTGGATCAAGGGGATTTTATACAGAATTGAAGAATCTGTAGTGCTTATGTTAGATCAAGGGGATTTTATACAGTATTGAAGTATTTGTAGGGTTTATGTTGGATCAAGTGGATCTTGTACAGTATTGAAGTATTTGTAGGGTTTATGTTGGATCAAGGGAATCTTGTACAGTATTGAAGTATTTGTAGGGTTTATGTTGGATCAAGTGGATCTTGTACAGTATTGAAGTATTTGTAGGGTTTATGTTGGATCAAGGGAATCTTGTACAGTATTGAAGTATTTGTAGGGTTCATGTTGGATCAAGGGGATTTTATACAGTATTGTAGTATCTGTAGGGTTTATGTTGGATCAAGGGGATCTTGTACAGTATTGAAGTATTTGTAGGGTTCATGTTGGATCAAGGGGATTTTATACAGTATTGAAGTATCTGTAGGGTTTATGTTGGATCATGGGGATTTTGTACAGTATCGAAGTACCTGTAGGGTTTATGTTGGATCAAGGGGATCTTGTACAGTATTGAAGTACCTGTAGGGTTTATGTTAGATCATGGGGATTTTGTACAGTATGAAGTATCTGTAGGGTTTATGTTGGATCAAGGGGATCTTGTACAGTATTGAAGTATCTGTAGGGTTTATGTTGGATCATGGGGATTTTGTACAGTAAAGAAGTATCTGTAGGGTTTATGTTGGATCATGGGGATTTTGTACAGTAAAGAAGTATCTGTAGGGTTTAT
>NW_013672487.1:2064-3704 GCF_000517525.1 Limulus polyphemus
AGATCAAGGGGATCTTGTACAGTATTGAATTACCTGTAGGGTTCATGTTAGATCAAGGGGATCTTGTACAGTATTGAAGTACCTGTAGGGTTTATGTTAGATCATGATTTTGTACGGTAATATACTTGTTTGGATTATAATGAATCCGTTAAATTATTGAAGAACTATTTTTTTTGTTACTGGATCTTTTTAAAGAACATGAAACGTTTATTGGTTTCAAATGAAACATTGGTTGTATATTTTGTTTATGACACTCTAGTTACTATTACTGAGCGTTGCAGCTGGTTTCCAGACAGGTGTTTTTGGGCCAGGTTTATATGAATAAATTGAACACTATACTTGAGTACAGGCAGACCAGAAGTTGTATTGCAGCAGTCTGAAGCTCTGTGTGTGTGTGTGTTTGTTTTTTTTTTTTTTGGTACTGTCTGTCTTTCAGTAGACATCTGTTATACGAAGGTAGAGGGCGCCTGCTGTGGTGGGTTCTTCCATTCTTTACAAAACTGGACTTGTCATGTCTCTAAGGGATAGGACATTCCCCTCCCCCTGGATTTCCGTTGATATATACTGCTTGTTTTTTGTTGTTGTTTTTTATAACGAAGAACTGTTTATTCTTCTGGCTTAAAGGAAGCTAGTTTCTCGGCCACTTGTAACCGAACCAATGAATTCGAGGTTTTTGGGTAGTCTGGGAAAGTGTTGAACGGAAATAGTTGTGTAAAAAGGTTTTACAGAGACCTGACGAACAGACGGTTTTAAAAATGTTAGGCCTGTTTTTACTGTAACTGACCTGATTTGTGTCAGGTGTGACAAGTTCGGAATGATTATGTTTCTGTAGTGTGAGGGTAGACTAATGAATTATTTAACATAAACTTACTCTTGCTCACATACCATATGCGACAACACTGTTTAATCATTCTTACGTTACGTTTGCTTGCAGTGTTTTAAGTGAGCCATAACTTTATTCAATAAGATACATATCATGACAATGATTAAGCAGTAGCTACCCACATGTTTCAACGAAGATTACATAGTAAATATGCTATATGTTATAGTAGTGTCTACAATAACCCGGTGAGGGTTGTGTTCACTATAACATGCTACATCTAATAACAATGTTTGAACAATCCAGTGATAACAATGACAGTTCAGTATGTTAAAGCTAATAACAATGTTTAAACAATCCAGTGACAACAATGACAGTTCAGTATGTTAAAGCTAATAACAATGTTTAAACAATGACAGTTCAGTATGTTAAAGCTAATAACAATGTTTAAACAATCCAGTGACAACAATGACAGTTCAGTATGTTAAAGCTACTAACAATGTTTAAACAATCCAGTGACAACAATGACAGTTCAGTATGTTAAAGCTAATAACAATGTTTGAACAATCCAGTGATAACAATGAAAGTTCAGTATGTTAAAGCTAATAACAATGTTTAAACAATCCAGTGACAACAATGACAGTTCAGTATGTTAACGCTAATAACAATGTTTAAACAGTCCAGTGATAACAATGACAGTTCAGTAGGTTAAAGCTAATAACAATGTTTAAACAATCCAGTGATAACAATGACAGTTCAGTATGTTAAAGCTAATAACAATGTTTAAACAATCCAGTGACAACAATGACAGTTCAGTATG
>NW_013672487.1:4704-6485 GCF_000517525.1 Limulus polyphemus
ACAATCCAGTGATAACAATGACAGTTCAGTATGTTAACGCTAATAACAATGTTTAAACAATCCAGTGATAACAATGACAGTTCAGTATGTTAAAGCTAATAACAATGTTTAAACAGTACAGTTTCGTTGCTACATGTTGTTAACCTTTAAATAAATACTTCTCGTCATGTTAGCCACATTCTGTTCTCTATAAAGTAACTTCTTATGTATGCATAGTTGAACTATGTCATTTGTTGCTGTCTTTTTATGATTTTCTATTACAACAGCTAAATCTGTTGATTGACCGTTTTTCTTCTTTCTAACCATTGTTTGAAAGTACTTTTTATTTGATCAGAAATGACAAGACAATGACAGTACAATCTATAATTTGGACCATTAAGTAAGAATTTGTGGCCTCGACCCAGGTACTGAACTGTTATTATAATTTAGCAGATCAGGGAAGGGGTAACAGCCTGTTGTATATTGCCTGGTTGCAAGATGATGACGTTGCCGAGGAGTGGTGCCTTTTGTAACCGTGCGAGGTGTGTATGTGTTCTGGTTTGGATTCATGGGAAAATCTATCGTAAATGGCGGTAACAAGGGGTTAGCTTAGCTGGCCGTCAGGGGGATTGGTGAGACCTATCACCGCCATTTTTATCTTTAGAAGGAATCACACGAGACTGTGTAAACTCACAAGAATCTAAGACCATGTATAGCTATCTAATTACAACATAGCTGGCCATGTAGCGCATGGGATAACGTGCTATGTCTGACCATGTAGCCACAGTTAATAGAAGATTCGTGATGACATGCCACATGTTAATTACTGGTGGTAGAATCTGTTAACATGAAACATGGTAAAGTTGAAATATATTAGAATCTCGTTACTACATACATGTAAAATATTGCGTTACTACATATATGTAAAATATTGCGTTACTACCTACATTTGAAATATTGCGTTACTACATACTTTGTAAAATATTGCGTTACTACATACTTGTAAAATATTGCGTTACTACATACTTGTAAAAATATTGCGTTACTACATACATGTAACATATTGCGTTACTACATACATGTAACATATTGCGTTACTACATGTAAAATATTGCGTTACTACATACATGTAAAATATTGCGTTACTACA
This sequence comes from Limulus polyphemus, assembly GCF_000517525.1. Classification (NCBI taxonomy): domain Eukaryota; kingdom Metazoa; phylum Arthropoda; class Merostomata; order Xiphosura; family Limulidae; genus Limulus; species Limulus polyphemus. Next base: position 5,834 of record NW_013672487.1, read on the forward strand.
TACATGTGAAATATTGCGTTCTCGTTATTCGTGATACAGATAAACCGTTCTCGTCGTTCAAATAGTGAATATAAGGGTTAACTTCATCTGTGCTATAGGTTGGATAAAAAAAGGTATTTTGTACACAGCAGGTTCAGTCATTGACTTTAGAAATAGTGACCCCCACCACTCGATAACGTCATTGAAAACTTGCCTCAAATGGCTAGGCACGGACGTGTAAATCTTTACCTACAGTGGAGGGTGGTCATGTCCAACCTTGTGAACTGTGAAACTGGGGTTCCTTGGTTCGCGTTCCGTTACCGGTGCATTATAAAAGTGACAGTCAGACGATGGTGATATAGACTAGCTCCAATGAAAATACAAATAACTCGTATTAGTAAACACAAGTCTGTACAGATAATCCGCAATATTGTCAAGTAGAATATGGGTTCTACTTAATTAAGGTTCGTCACAACTAAAACAGTTAGTTGCCTTCACAAAAACTACGTGTACTTTGTTCTAATTGTTGCACTAATTACCTTGACCTAAGTTGACAGTTTGACGTTAGCAGCCACTAAATGTCTGAAGACGAGATTAATGTTTAGTGTCTGGAGACAGGATTAATTAATGTTTAAAGTGTCTGAAGACAGGATTAATTCATGTTTAAAATGTC
>NW_013672487.1:7485-16784 GCF_000517525.1 Limulus polyphemus
AAAATGTCTGGAGACAGGATTAATGTTTAAAGTGTCTGGATACAGGATTAATTCATGTTTAAAATGTCTGGAGACAAGATTAATGTTTAGTGTCTGGAGACAGGATTAATTAATGTTTAAAGTGTCTGGAGGCAGGATTAGTTCATGTTTAAAATGTCTGGATACAATATTAATTAATGTTTAAAGTGTCTGGATACAGGATTAATTCATGTTTAAAGTGTCTGGATACAGGATTAATTCATGTTTAAAATGTCTGGAGACAAGATTAATTCATGTTTAAAATGTCTGGATACAATATTAATTAATGTTTAAAATGTCTGAAGACAGGATTAATTCATGTTTAAATGTCTGGAGACAGGATTAATTCATGTTTAAATATCTGGATACAATATTAATTAATGTTTAAAGTGTCTGAAGACAGGATTAATTCATGTTTAAATATCTGGATACAATATTAATTAATGTTTAAAGTATATGGATACAGGATTAATTCATGTTTAAAGTGTCTGTATACAAGATTAATTCATGTTTACGAGTGTCTGGATACAGGATTAATTCATGTTTAAAGTGTCTGGATACAAGATTAATTCATGTTTAAAATGTCTAGAGACAAGATTAATGTTTAAATATCTGGAGACAATATTAACGTTTAAAATTCTAGAGTTTATAAGCTTAAAGAAGTCCCTACATTCGTTTTGTCATAACTGAAAGACACGCACTCGTATATTGAACAGCACGTGATTAGTACTAGGCTCTCATTTTTACGTTTCGTGCAATGGCGGTCGTTGACGTCATTTTCTGTTAACAACAGAGAGAGAGAGACGTAATGATCATGCTATTTTGAGAATGAATTGTTAAATATTTAAAGAAGAAAGAGTAGAAAGAAGGTCAACAGCGCCACCTTCAGCTCTTGAGTTAGTCTTGACAGCGCATCCACAGTGCGAGGAGTGTTTTAGGGGTAACGGGTCGCGAACCGTAAACCCTCGGACTTACAGTTCGGGCACACTAACAGCTAAACTACACTCGGCCCGTTGTTAAATATAAATTCTGTGTGCTTAATCAATAACATTGGACAAAGATAAGCTACTATATGGATAAGAAGTAAAAAAGGAACATGAATTAAAGAAGCCGAATCTGTATAACAGTGATAATTTGATTTAATGTTATAAATCACTATATACAAGAAAACTGAAACCTATAGTGATATAATTAGTGATGTTCACTTGAAATGAATTAAATAAGTCTTCGTTTTTCATAACTTAGTTCACTGTGGTACTTGGAAGTCATTATATATATAAACGTCTTTCAATTAAATATGCGAATTCTTGTCGTAAAACTTGGTATAAGCTTTTTGATAAGTTAAATGTTAACACTGCTACTTAATTGTGAAATATAAATTGTAGCGTATTTATTGTTAATGCAGTTCTAGTGCACACAGAAATATTCTCTCGTTCATGGATTCATTACTACGTCTCTTCGTGTTTTCTCTCCGTCCCCACGAGGCACCGGAGCCTGATAACCATCCTCGTGTCGAGGCTAGGTTCGATTCAATCAATGAAAGTGGGCCACAGTGAACTCCATCAATCACAAGGTCACGTGGTATTGAAACCGCTCTCTCAGCGAATAGTGTGAAGTTATTTGAAGAATAATACCAGAATTTTCATCATTCAGAAAGTGAACGTTTAGTAGTAGACATGTTAAAATTGAGACTGTCCCTAATCTCAACATGGAAAACATATTTAGTTCATAATAAGAATAATTATAAGTAATATTGCAAAGATCTCGGCTTTAGCTAAACCTAATAATGAAACTAAGCGCTTGATTTAGTGAGAAGAGCCTGCTATTTTAATACAACCTGTAAGATATCAATGGTAATAATATCCGTGAATCTATTGAGATAATAAAATGTAATCAAGATAATTTTAAATTATTAAATAAGGATAAAGGTTCAGAGGAAAAATCTTGTTAATAGATGGCGTTAAATTCTTTAAGTTGTAGGTTAGTTTGATCATGTGATTTTTGAAAGTGTGTATCGGTCTTAACTAATGAAAATATGGACTCCTGATTATGACGTAGTAAGAAGTCGGAACATATAGCGTGTGTGAGAATGTTCCAACACACAGTGTTTTATCTTTATACAATAAAATTATTAAGTAAAACCATTTTTATTGTTTTTTTTTTAGACTCAGGACAGTCTTATTTTAAGCATTTGCTGTTAAATGTTGGGTTTGTTTGTTTGGTACATCTGTGTGAAAACTTACACAGTGTCGTTCTGATCTTAATAATGATGGTATACTTTTACATAGTACCAGCAAAAACATTATATTACCAGAATTATCGATACATGATTGAAATACATTTTTGATCTTTGGGCTAGCTTATAATAGGTAGAATGAAGCAATTTTCATTGGTCACTTTCGAGCTCAACCGGGCCGAGCGTGACTCCAGTGGTTAGCGTGACTATTGCCTGAAAAACACACTATTCTCTTTGGGAAAGTCACGCAAGAGTTGGCGGTGGTTGCTATTCACTAGTTCTCTGCCCTCTATTCCACAAGTTCAAAATTATGAACAGCTATACGCCGATAGCCTTTACTGTAGCTTTGCATGAAAATTCTACAAGAAGCATCTTTACCTCAGCTTCTACCACAAGCTGACCATCATATCTACACAAGTAGCATCTTAACCTCAGCTTCTACCACAAGCTGACCATCTTATCTACACAGGTAGCATCTTAACCTCAGCTTCTACCACAAGCTGACCATTATAGCTACACAGGTAGTATATTAACCTCAGCTTCCACCACAAGCTGACCATCATAGCTACACAGGTAGCATCTTAACCTCAGCTTCTACCACAAGCTGACCATCATATCTACACAGGTAGCATCTTAACCTCAACCACAAGCTGACCATCATATCTACACAAGTAACATCTTAACCTCAACCACAAGCTGACCATCATATCTACAAAAGTAACATCTTAACCTCAACCACAAGCTGACCATCATACCTACACAAGTAACATCTTAACCTCAACCACAAGCTGACCATCATACCTACACAGGTAGCATCTTAACCTCAACCACAAGCTGACCATCATACCTACACAGGTAGCATCTTAACCTCAACCACAAGCTGACCATCATACCTACACAAGTAACATTAAAGTTAAACATTTATTTTGAAATATCACTTCTTTTGCCCACGGGATGCCGGGATAAAAAATGTAGTTAATCTATTACGTCAAACATTTTGCTTTTTATCACTCTTAACCCTCGAATTTCTTACCTGATTTTGTTTTGTCTGTGAGAACTAACCACATAATTGTGTTGAATCGGTTATAAAATACCTAGAATCCCCAGCAGCAATTAGCAGTGTCGATGGATAACATTTTAGTTTGAATACTTTTGTGTGACTCGTCTGTTATTAAGGGCCCAGTAATCCACAGTCACGGACGTACAAGGGATTTGGTGAACATATGGTATCAAGCAAGTGTATTCAAGAAGTGGGGTTATCAGGAATTCTAGGGCTAGTCATCTGTTCTAATAACCTGTACCATTATCAGTGCCGGATTAAGATTTTGGGGAGGTCTTACGCAAACCGGTTGTGGTGAGCCCACTTATCGTTTCATATTTTACTAATCAAATTTCATTGAGACGAGTGGAAGTTTTACAAAAAATATGTTTAACAAATTTAGGAAATTCATTTCGATTTTATGTATGTAATATGGTTGTATTTTATTTTTCTTCTTATTGTTATATAGTAAGAATATCTTAAAAAAAAGTAATAAAATGTTTTTGTTTTTTTTAAATAATTAATGACACAATTTTCTGTCATAAACTAACGCAGAATATTTCGTACGTCATAGATTTCCGTGCTTTCTAATACGATCAGGGATGTCACTGATTATTGATATTTCTTTCATGTTCATTTTAGGATGTCTGTCTTTTTACCTGAGTCAGTGACGTATGCTGATTGGCTGTAATAGACACCGAAAAGATATAATCACTAACTATATAAAAGGCTTTCTTAGGCCAACTATGTGTTTATGTTGATTGCTCAATATTCATATTAATTTTTTAGAAAGGTTTGTTTTTTTATTATTTATCTTTTTTATAACTTCGGTGATATAACAGCAAAATAAAATTTACCAAGTGGTGTTTCATCTAACCCTTACGTTACGTTTATGTATTAGGCCTAATGCTTAAATTTGCCAAGTAGTGTTTCAGCTAACCCTTATGTTACGCGTATGTATTATTAGGCCTAATGCTTAAATTTACCAAGTAGTGTTTCAGCTAACCCTTATGTTACGTTTACGTATTAGGCCTAATGCTTAAATTAGACTACAGATAGGTATTTTAACACACATTTTATCTGCTTGGCCACAAAACATAAAGAAAATTAGAAATCAGTTACTACCAAATATTTTTTATCCTTTGTATAGTCGAAAGAGTTGAAAATTTGTGTCGAAATGTCCGCACAATGTTAACTAATTCCTGACTTAGAATACAGTGAAAAGACTCCAGAGTGTTATTTAAGTCTCTTTCAGAGTGCACACGATAACATTTCATTTTTCTACGTAGTTTCTCCTAAGAATGTGTTGATTTAAAGAATTACTTCGAGTCTGATGAAATAAGTGAAGAGTTGGAGGTACAGACAGATTCGTTTTAATTAGTTTATTTTCGTTAATCATTCAACAATGGGCTTTTATACTAGTATAATATAAAAATTATATGTGTGAATTGTGATGTTTTAACGGATAGTGTTTTAATTGTAATATATGAATGTGTTTTTTTTTTAAATCATAATAAAAAATGTAACCCATAATTAAGGAGGGCCTCTAAACCGGGGTGGGCCCTACGCTATAGCGTAGTTTGCGTATGCCATAATCTGGCACTGACCATTATAAACCCGTGTTTGTTCTAATAACCTGTACCATTATAAACCTGTTTGTTCTAATAAACTGTACCATTATAAACCTGTGTTTGTTCTAATAACCTATACCAGTATAAACCTGTGTTTGTTCTAATAACCTATACCAGTATAAACCTGTGTTTGTTCTAATAAACTGTACCATTATAAACCTGTGTTTGTTCTAATAACCTGCACCATTATAAAACTATTTCTGTTCTAATAACCTGTATTATTATCAACATGTGTTTATTCTAATAACCTGCACCAATATAAACCCGTATTTGTTCTAATAACCTGTACCATTATAAACCCGTATTTGTTCTAATAACCTGTACCATTATGAACCTGCTTTTTCTAATAACCTATACCATTACAAATCTGTTTCTGTTTATTATCTATTTTATAACCTGCACCGCAGCAGTTTTGTTTTTATGGTTAGTTTGTTCTGGTTAGTTTTATCGTCAGTTTTTAAACTGTACAACAAAATTTCATGTTTTTCCCTTACACTGTTTGTTGTATTTCCCATTGAACAACGTCTGTTAAATCCCCCTCTCATCTACACAGCTTTATTTGTTGGAAACTTCGTTTTGCTTCTCCGTGTTCAGGCCATTCCTTTCAGTTGATTCTGAACAAGAAAGTCTCAAGGTTAGTTTCTCATGTGGCTTCCCGTAGGTCATACTTTCGTCTTGGGGGGGGGGGGGGAGAGCTGCGAATAAAAAAATATTTGTATTGTTTCATTCAGTTGCTTCCTAATATAATTCATCTTCAGCAGCGCGTCACTTTAAGCGGTGTGTTTTCAAATAAAATGTGGCACATTCTCAGTGATGTGAGATTGTGAAATGTGACTTGAGATACTTGAAAGAGTGTATTGTTGGAAGATCTGAAAATCACCTCCGTAAAGTGAGATGGAACATTTAATCTTGAATCAACTGTTTGCTCTTTCGAGCTTTTATTATTTTACTTTTCCTCTTTAGTAAAACATCGGTTGTTATAACATAACTTTCAATCTTTTTAGTAAAAACCTCAGTTGTTATAACAGAACTTTCGTTGTCTTATAACAACTGATGTTTTACTAAAGACAATGAAAGTTCTGTTATAACAACTGATGTTTCACTTAAGAACATGAAAGTTAGGTTTTGTAAAACATCGGTTATTATAACCTAACTTTCGTGTTATTTAGTGAAACATCGGTTATTATAACCTAACTTTCGTGTTATTTCGTGAAACATCAGTTGTTATAACAGAACTTCCTTCACTGTTTCAACATGTTAGACTTAACACTAATGTAGAGTTGTTCTGTGGTAATTAACTTTTTATATCAAGTAATTTTCCAGTAAAATTTGAGGTAGCTGTGTATGTTCAACTTTAAAGTAGTGACATCTGGTGTCGTTTTTAACTCAAAGTGACGTTTAATGGTTACCTTACAAGTTAATCAGAAGGTCCAATAGATGGCGCTTCACATGAGCTCTAATTGAATATTCACAAAGGAAATAAACGATTAGTGCCTTAGTTGTCCTGTAGAGGTCAGCTTGATTTAGTCGTACAAGCTGCTACTTAGCCCAATTAAAGATAATCAGTTGTGTATGGCTAAAAGTTTACTCTAAGTACCGTCAAGACTTGAGTGTTAATAACCGGAAGGATGTTTTAATCCACATTGTTTTAATAAAAGTAACCCGAGGCAACAAACACAGGACAATACAGCTCTTCAGACTTCCTATACGTACTGAGGATAAAGTCCACAGACACTTCTGCTTGCCAATAACAGCACGAAAGATTCCATCTCCCTTCTCCTTTGTGTTGGTCGGGCCGTGAATCCAGTGATTCATGGTTCTTACCCATTGTCGCACAATAATAACGACGGTCAAATCCCAACATTCAATCGGTCAACAATATCAGAGAAATGGTTCTGCTGTTGACTAATTGCCTTCCCTCTAGTCTATCAGTTCAAAGTTAAGGAAGATTTGCACGTGAATTTGAAAACTGAAACTTCGAATATACTTTCTAAGTATATAAAAAAAAGAATATTTTGTAAGTGCAAAGCAAGTTAAGGAGTTAAACAATGATTAGAAGTGAAACTTCAGAGACGTGAGCGAGCTATAACCACAAGAACATTTGACGGATTCCTATATAACAACAGAGAAGTCATAACGTATCAGAAATCTATCATAAAAGTACTTTCTTCGTAAACATGTCACTGTGATACTCTTCCAGACTTTACATACATTTGGTTCAGCGGTAAGCTTCAGGACTTCCAACGCTAAAATTCGGGGATTAATCCAGCGACAGACAGGTAGCAAGCCAACTGTGAAGCTTGTCTCTAAAACTATTGTACCCCCATAATATCTCAAGGTCTAGTAAGATTTGAGGGCGAAAACCCGTAGTTTTAACATGTTAACATAAGGATCATTTTTACTCTTGGGTGAGACTAATTGGGGCATGTTATGGCAGTTTTGACAGGCTTACTAAACCATCTGGGTAGGCCTGAGAATAGTGTGTATAGTGGTTACTGTATCGGACTGGAGATCCGACGTGGCGCGCTTTTAGCTATGGTGTGTTATAAGAGTGACGGCCAATCCCGCTACTCGGGTCAGAGTAACTGCTTCGGGTAGTGAGAGCTGTGGCTGGTTCTCTTTTTTCTGGTCCACAGTTCAAACTTGAGGACCTCAACGATATAAGGACTTTATTGTTTAGACCACTGTGTGCTTAATTTACTGATTGTTCAAGTAAACTAGCTAGGCCACCAAGTCTCTTATTACAACATTTTTTTTACAGATTTAACACTAGTCGTCGTTATTGTTATTGTAAATATCAGTTTGGATAATTCTGTTACTGGTTGGGTTGTTTTTTTGTTTGAAAGCAATCAAGTTATATCTGAATTTTGTAAATTCTAATATCAGTATTGTAAAACACAGTTCCGAACATTTGATGACAATTACGATACTCTGGACCTTTTCCATGCTGTTACTGGGCTATAGCTCTTGGTTGTATTTCATCCTATAAACTGTAATCTATATAAGTGTTATCCTATTTATGATACATAAAAACTAACCACGACCTCGCAGCTAGAACGCAGAAAACCATGTTATTTATCACCGCCATTTCACCATGATGGCATATTTAGGAATTACATAACACTGCTTCTACAGCCGTTAAGAAAGAAGGTTCCAAATCCAACAATGTAACAGTACTCAGGAACAGATGGTGGGGTTATAACACCCATTCTGGATATATTGTAAACAATATCAGAAATTTGAATTGTTGAAATGTCTAGAAAATAACAATAGAAGAAACTTGAATTGTTGAAATGTCTAGAAAATAACAATAGAAGAAACTTCAATTGTTGAAATGTCAAGAAGATACCAATAGAAGAAACTTGAATTGTTGAAATGTCTAGAAAATAACAATAGAAGAAACTTGAATTGTTGAAATGTCTAGAAAATAGCAATAGAAGAAATTTGAATTGTTGAAATGTCTAGAAGATACCAATAGAAGAAACTTGAATTGTTGAAATGTCTGGAAAATAATAATAGAAGAAACTTGAATTGTTGAAATGTCTAGAAAATAGCAATAGAAGAAATTTGAATTGTTGAAATGTCTAGAAGATACCAATAGAAGAAACTTGAATTGTTGAAATGTCTAGAAAACACCAAAAGAAGAAACTTGAATTGTTGAAATGTCTAGAAAATACCAATAGAAGAAATTTGAATTGTTGAACTGTCTGGAAAATAACAATAGATGAAATTTGAATTGTTGAAATGTTTAGAAAATAACAATAGAAGAAACTTGAATTGTTGAAATGTCAAGAAGATACCAATAGAAGAAACTTAAATTGTTGAAATGTCTAGAAAATACAAATAGAAGAAACTTGAATTGTTGAAATGTCAAGAAGATACCAATAGAAGAAACTTGAATTGTTGAAATGTCAAGAAAATAACAATAGAAGAAACTTGAATTGTTGAAATGTCTAGAAAATAACAATAGAAGAAACTTGAATTGTTGAAATGTCTAGAAAATAACAATAGAAGAAACTTGAATTGTTGAAATGTCAAGAAGATACCAATAGAAGAAATTTGAATTGTTGAAATGTCTAGAAAATACAATAGAAGAAACTTGAATTGTTGAAATGTCTAGAAGATAACAATAGAAGAAATTTGAATTGTTGAAATGTCTAGAAGATACCAATAGAAGAAACTTGAATTGTTGAAATGTCTGGAAAATAACAATAGAAGAAACTTCAATTGTTGAAATGTCTGGAAAATACCAATAGAAGAAACTTCAATTGTTGAAATGTCTGGAAAATAACAATAGAAGAAACTTCGATTGTTGAAATGTCTGGAAAATACCCATAGAAGAAACTTCAATTGTTGAAATGTCTAGAAAATAGCC
>NW_013672487.1:17784-24490 GCF_000517525.1 Limulus polyphemus
CCAATAGAAGAAACTTGAATTGTTGAAATGTCTGGAAAATAACAATAGAAGAAACTTCAATTGTTGAAATGTCTGGAAAATACCCATAGAAGAAACTTCAATTGTTGAAATGTCTAGAAAATAGCCAATTTTATGTTGTTTATTGTAATGTACAATGTGTTGATGTACAATGCACAGTTAAGTATTGTTGTTTGTTTACGAACCTATAAACAAACAAACAAACGTATTTTAATATACGTATTTACTGTGAGCGAGTTCACAAAGCCCAGAATACACAGAGACGCGGGAAGTGTCACGTGCCAGTTTTATTGCTGGTCGGACTAGGTGAGGCTTAGCTTCGTCCAGTTTACACATCGAAGTGTTTCTGCGTTCACATGGTCGATAATAACATATGAATCACACAAGAAATACCAGTTAATTTCAGGAATTACCGCTAGGGTATCTTATAACTTACATAGAAAAGTTGTGTTTAACAGAGGCTTATGTCTGTTCTTTATATTGACTGTCATAACAGGGAAATGCATCAAATTACTCAAACCAGTGCAGTATATGGACTCTCCTAGTAGTAATGAACACTATCAAAACAAATTGGTAGTTTGAGGTTTAAAACACTATATCTAACCATCAACATATTGAATTATAGACACATAACTAGCAGGATTTGGAATAAAACGCGAATAAGATTCGTCAAGGCACATACAATCAATTAATTATTATTATTATTATTACTAACTGTGAAAGAAGACAATAAAAACGTCTGTAATATTTTGTTGACTTGCCATTAAAGAATGGTTTTAAAACTCTGGAAATGTTTGTTTGTAGTTAAGCACAAAGCTACACAATGCCCACCATAGGTATCGAAACCCAGTTTCTAGAGGTGCAACTAGTAATTATTAGATGTATTTACACGTGGTGTTACATGATGAATCCTAGTAATTGTTAGATGTATTTACACGTGGTGTTACATGATGAATCCTAGTAATTATTAGATGTATTTACACGTGGTGTTACATGATGAATCCTAGTAATTGTTAGATGTATTTACACGTGGTGTTACATGATGAATCCTAGTAATTGTTAGATGTCTTTACACGTAAGTGGTTGTATTAAAGAGTTATTTTGTATTCCAGAAGCCATCCAACCTACTGAGGATAATATAGCGACATTCTGATACGGAGGACAGTTAGTGACACTATACGTGTGAATAAAGGCATTATGAAAGTTCGCAGTTGCCCCACGTTATCCTCTTTACCCGTCTACCGTGGTATTCAGGTAAGAGTAATATTCCTCCAAGATTTGTAAAGACTTGATTATATGTACATTTGTTATTTTGAGGTACTGTATGCAAGGTACGATATTGACTGTTAGGCTTAACGTCAAGATGATTAATTAAAGAACAGCGTTGTAAACCCAGTATCTCCGCTACACAGGTTTATACTTTGATATATATAATATATTTCATTGGGAAGTTGGATTATTTGCGGGGGAGATGGTTTCTATAAAAAATAATTAACTTCGAGAAGAATCTTGTATGTTAATTCTGTAAAAAAAAAAGATGGAGAATATGTTTCATAATGAGGATGGTAATGGATGTTTTGGTCATGTGGTTGGCGGAATATCCTGAGATTATAAATTCATGGAATACCCTAGTTTGTAATATCAGATTATTACTATGTGAATGGTAAGTTTGATAAACGAGCGTTAGGGTTAAACTGTTCAGATGTTTTCCTTGCAGTCAATTTATTGAAACTATAAATTGTGAAAAATTACACAGATGTTCAGCCCAAACCTTGATTGTTTTTGTTTTCTCGGAACGACTGAACACTTGTGAAACTAAGAAACCTTAATGCGTCTGATTGGCGAGCGCTAGTTTATCCCTTGATTAATGTTTTAGGTTCTACATTTACGACAGTGGTGATTCTGGCCGAGTCCTGAAATTAGGTTAGTTTGGACTGGATTCAGTTTATGAATACTTTCATCAATTAGCCTAATACATGCAGTACAGCGTTATCGGTGTTGAGAGTTAACACAGTATAGTGTACAACGATGTACTTAGTCGTGTATAGTGTTAATGATTCTTACATGATAGCTTACAATGGTGTAATTAATCGTGTATAGTGTTAATGAGTCTTACACGATAGCTTACAATGGTGTAATTAATCGTGAATAATGTTAATGATTCTTACACGATAGCTTACAATGGTGTAATTAATCGTGTATAGTGTTCATTATTCTGACACGATAGTTACAATGGTGTAATTAATCATGTATAGTGTTCATTATTCTTACATGATAGTTTACAATGGTGTAATTAATCATGTATAGTGTTAATGATTCTTACACGATAGCTTACAATGGTGTAATTAATCATGTATATTGTTCATTATTCTTACACGATAGCTTACAATGGTGTAATTAATCGTGTATAGTGTTAATGATTCTTACACGATAGCTTACAATGGTGTACTTATCTGTACAAAATGTTAGACTAACATTGAATAAGGTTCTGATTAATTATTTATTTTAAATTAGACAGGACTTTATTTCCACCGTTTTTTACTTAGGTTCTTAGTTCTAGTTATATACTTTGTCCCAGTTAACTAGCCAGTTCGTCTACAAGTGTGTTTAATATCCTTTATAGTATCAACAATACTCACCTGTGTGGCATATTGTTTTCATGAAGACGTACCTTGTTAACACCTATGTACTGAGACCAGGTATTCTTGTCGTCGTTGACGCCAGTTAGGACTGGTTAGTTTCCTTTTTAGAGAAAATCGTGTGACTCTTTTGGCATTATTTTTCGTCGAGTTTACATCCAAGAATACCAAATATAACACGTGAATGTAACAATTCAGTCCATCAGATGTTTGACTTCAGTAAAAAGTAATTTTTGTTAAACTTACACGTTATATATATATATATAATGTAATCTACCAAATATAACACGTGAGTGTAACAATTCAGTCCATCAGATGTTTGACTTCAGTAAAAAGTAAAAAGAATTTTGTTAAACTTACACGTTATATATATATTATAATGTAAATGTAATCAGTTTAACAAAAACAACGCTACGTTTCTCTTTGCGTAACAAGCCATCAGATTTATCTCAGAGACATTGCCTTTATGGGGTACCCAAAACCCCCAGCATCTTTGCGATTTTATTGGATTATAAATTACCCAATAGATTATCTGTCTGAGGGAAGGGGTGCTCTAACCCCCAACATCTTTACATTTGTGTTGTATGCGGCTTACTTACCGAGGATGTCTTAATTTTTATTCATGAGATAATCTATGGTTATCACTACTTGTTAAGACAGAATTAATAAACCCTATAACCCGTGCACTTTCGAAAGGTTTACCTTTCTTCATCAGACTCAAACTGGTAGAGTAGATTGTTTCATTTTTTTTTTTCAGTCAGAAATACAACGAATAAACGTTTAATTGTTCATCATGGTTTAAAAAAAAAGAGTAAACCATTTCCTGTTTGCGTGTTCAAACCAATGTTTCTAAGAACGGTGAATTCGTCATTTTCACATTTACTACCGGTACACTAAATACAGATATGAAGCCAAATCTTGTCAGTTGTTATCGCCTTTTGTGAGAATTCCGTCTCTCAGTTGTAACCCTGGACAACGGTTAAGTCAAAAAACAAGACTAGGCTTAACGTATTGGTGGTGTTTGTATCAAACGTGTGGTGTTTTGAGATCACCTATATTTATAGAGGATTGGGAGAATATGTAGAATTGATACTACACATTTAATCTACCATTGATTCACCGTTTCTCACTGAGAGTATGAGTTTCTACCCTCGTCAGTAAATCGAAAGAACAGAAATAAGGGATTTCAACAATGTGTGGCCTTGATGCTGGCTATTTATTCTTTTGAATTAGTCACATCCTACAACATAGGTCTACTTTGGCGATTAAAAACAGCATACATGCACTAACTAAATAATTTGTTCAGTTCAGTAAATTCTGTGGTTTAAATTCAAGATCATCTATTTAAAAAGGCCTTCCTGAGATCGCGACATAAGAAGTTCGTGATGACTAGGAATAATGTTAGGCCTATAATCTGCACAACCAAATATGGTTGAGAGGTTCTACTGCGTTTTAGTTTAAAGAAGTCCCAACCACAGTTAAAATACAGGTCTTATAAGTAACAACGATATAACAGCGTCCTCTGTCGGAAAAGACACAACAACGTTGTTACCCAAAGGAATTAAGGCTCGTACATGTCTGACAAGAACGATATATTCCAGTTCTATTGTTTGAAGGTCAGTATTGAACGTTAAATTCCATTACTTTTGAAGAGTGAAATTTTGTTTTACCGGAAAAAAAAAAAAGCTTAACTATCAGATTAAACTAAAGAATTCCTTTTATGGATCATTACCTTGCCAGGATTCAGCTGTCCACCTCAAGGTCACTAGGTGTTGATGCCCGTATCCGGGCGGTGCTAATTTCGCCCTCCACCTTGAGATTGTACCTGGCCCCCTAGGGATAAACGAACTTCCGTTGCGTGTTAGGCCCAATATTTTAGCCTCTAGGATTTGCATGACACCACTTCCGGTCTGATATGAAACAAACTATTGTGAAGAAAATTTTTGTCTTTTTTTCACTCATTTATTTTATATTGTTCTCATTGAATGATGTAAAATTGTAGCTCATTTGTAACACAGTAAAATACAGTGGAGTAGAAGGACCAGATCTGAAATCAATTTCTGTTTATACATTTTACAACCTTATTGCAAACGTACGAGATAAATGAAGTGTTAAAAACTATTAACAGTATGTCACAATGATGAGTATCAGTTACATACGACAACAGTGAATACTGACTATGTAACACCAGTGAATAGTGACTATGTAACACAAGTGAATATTGACCGTATGTAGTGGTGATAATGTTTGTTATATATAACAACGACCAATACTGGCCACTTGAAACAATGATGAGTATCAGTTACATACAACAACAATGAATACTGACTATGTAACACCAGTGAATATTGACTATGTAACACCAGTGAATAACATAGTCAGTATTCACTGTTGTTGTATGTAACTGATACTCATCATTGTTTCAAGTGGCCAGTATTGGTCGTTGTTATATATGACAAACATTATCACCACTACATACGGTCAATATTCATTGTTGTACATGTGATCAATATTCACTGGTGTTACATAGTCAGAACACCAGTGAATACTGACCACATGTACAACAATGAATATTGGCCGTATGTAGTGGTGATATCAATGATGGAAAAAAAAAAAACGTGCTCGGAAAGCAAAATGGCGGCACTGGCTTGAACTTTTTTTATTTTTTCCATACAAAGGATGTAAGCACGTGAAGAGAACACATTCAGTTGTGGCAGTATGGGTTACAGGATTACACGTAAAAGTTTGATCCGATTATCTATAGAGCTTCCTATTTCCATTTTTACTCCGACGAATCATTCTCGCCGCGCTTTGTTTCGTCACCTTTGTTTTCATTCTTGTGCTTCTGTCATTTTGCTATCTTTTGTATAAGGGATTTTGTAACTGTCATCTTATATTCCAGCATTACACCATGGAGACGTCGACTGTTTTATTTTATCTTTTTAATTAAAGGGATGGGTGGAAGTTGGGCTCACCTCTAGCTTTCCCGGTTTCGCTCAAGAATGTCAGTTGATCACGTGGTCACGGCACTAGCGTCTGTATTTTTTTTATTGTATATCTAGTTCTTTTGGCATTCAGTCAGCGGTTTTTGTTTTTTTCTCTTATCGAAAATGTACTAGGCGCAGTGAGTGAGTACAGTGATTTTACCCATAGTAAATACTCAAACTTTGGCCAGGTGGATAAGGCGCTCGACTCGCAATCTGAGGGTCGCGGGTTCGAATCCCCGTCCCACCAAACATGCTCGACCTTTCAGCCATGTGACGATCAATCCCACTATTCGTTGGTAAAAGAGTAGCTCAAGAGTTGGCGGTGGGTGGTGATGACTAGCTGCCTTCCCTCTAGTCTTACACTGCTAAATTAGGGACGGCTAGCGCAGATAGTCCTTGTGAAGCTTTGCGCGAAATTCAAAAACAATTACTCAATCTCGGAAACTTCTCAAACTGTTGAGTAGGCCTAAGGTGATACTTAAACAGCACAGTAACACAAACCCAACGTCAGCAACGTCTGTGATTATTAGGTGGGCTTAATAATACATGCTAACTTAATCCTGACATTTCCTATTACATCAATGTAACAATTCTCAAGTACAACACTGTAAATCTTGCTAACAAAACCTTGAAGTCAATGAAAGCTTCTGCTATTCCTTTTGCCTTACACCACATGACCAAACTGGAAACCATAGTTACCTAGTCTTTAAAGACGTTACTTATGTCAAGACTAGGTAACTATGGTTTCCAGTTTGGTTATATATTGTTAGACGCATCTAGCAGCTAAAGACGTTACTTATGTAGCTGCTAGACACGTCTAACAATATATAACCAAACTGGAAACCATAGTTACCTAGTCTTGACATAAGTAACGTCTTTAGCTGCAAGATACGTCTAACAATATATAACCAAACTGGAAACCATAGTTACCTAGTCTTGACATAAGTAACGTCTTTAGCTGCTAGATACGTCTAACAATATATAACCAAACTGGAAACCATAGTTACCTAGTCTTGACATAAGTAACGTCATTAGCTGCTAGATACGTCTAACAATATATAA
>NW_013672487.1:25490-31520 GCF_000517525.1 Limulus polyphemus
TATATAACCAAACTGGAAACCATAGTTACCTAGTCTTTACATAAGTAACGTCTTTAGCTGCTAGATACGTCTAACAATATATAACCAAACTGGAAACCATAGTTACCTAGTCTTTACATAAGTAACGTCATTAGCTGCTAGATACGTCTAACAATATATAACCAAACTGGAAACCATAGTTACCTAGTCTTGACATAAGTAACGTCTTTAGCTGCTAGATGCGTCTAACAATATATAACCAAACTGGAAACCATAGTTACCTAGTCTTGATATAAATAACGTCATTAGCTGCTAGATGCGTCTAACAATATATAACCAAACTGGAAACCATAGTTACCTAGTCTTGACATAAGTAACGTCTTTAGCTGCTAGATGCGTCTAACAATATATAACCAAACTGGAAACCATAGTTACCTAGTCTTGATATAAATAACGTCATTAGCTTGATATTATTAATATGTCTTTCTACATTTTATGCCTAGAAATGCATAACAAAACTGGAAATATTGTTATTAGTGGACAATGCAATATAATGTAGTCTGGGAACGAGCGCGACTCAGTAGTAAGCGTGCTGACTATGGATTTGAGGGTTAGTTTAAAATGCCCACTGATGGCATTTTGTCAGCTAAGCGTGACATCAGAAGACCCGCTATTCATGGTAAAGAAGATGGCCAACTTTTTCAATACCTTCTACAAATTTAGTTGTCTGCGATGATAAAATTTGTACTTTTCTTTCAACATTTTAATTATCTTAATACAGGCTTTGTTTATTTTCGTTGCATTGTTTCCTTTTCGCGTGACAGGGTGCATCACTTTTTACCCTTCGCTGACTTTTAGCGGTAGTTCAAGAAACTCTGATGACGAGGGTTACCAACCCGTTAATTAAAGCTGGGCCTAGCTTAACCTCGATTGTTGAAGGATGAACATTCATCCATTACGATAAGATCTGTTTTTTTCTCTTCACTAGGGGGAATTCCACGGACAGAAAGTAACATCAAAAATATTCAAACAATCAGAGATCCCCTTTCTGTATTATTTAATTTTTGTTTGTTTAAAAGTTTTACGCACAGCGACAAAAGGGATATTTGGTCAGAACTGACTTTGAAATAATAGCTTAGAGGAAAGGCATATAGTTAACAGCACCCACCGCCAACTCTTGCCTGACCGAATAGTGTAACTTGACCCTTTCTCTTATAGAGCACCAACAGCGGATCGCTTTTTTTTGTATTTGTTGTTTTGTTTCTAATAAAGGGACACCAACAATGAATCCTCATATTCTCATTCCTGATATACTAATCACTAAGCCATGCTAGGCTACTTATTTAATTTTCATCTCTTTGAAAACTTAACAGATCTAATATAAATTCATAATTTGGTCGTATCCAGTTAGGCCCTCTGCATAACAACCATGCTTTATAAACAAAACCAAATTCCATCTACCTCAAACAACGACGTTCGAAGTTGGTTAGATAATCTTAATCTGTACATCGTCATTGGTTTAGAACCAGAATCACGGCTTAAAGGTGTTGATTAATCCCTAGTAATTCCAAAATAATCCAGTACCTTTATGGATTAAGTAGGGACTAGTTGAATTAGATTCTGTGGCATCCATGGTCATTTTGATTATTTGAGAGTGGATTATTATTAAGTTGGAAATCGTTAAAATAAGGGTTAAGTTTGAATGGGTTAACCAGGATTATCACAAGGTTAAATATATCAAATGAACTACTGTTTGTAGAGAGTTAGGGGACTAACTAGGGTTATCACAAATTAAATAATATATTTTACCTTATGCTCGAATTTGGGATCATGATGACATGTAATACCTTCAGATTGGTGTTCGAGATCATGATGATTTGTAACCCTCAGATCGGTGTTTGGGATCGTGATGATTTGTAATACCTTCAGATCGGTGTTTGGGATCATGATGATTTGTAAAACCCTCAGATCGGTGTTTGGGATCATGATGATTTGTAATACCCTCAGATCGGTGTTTGAGATCGTGATGATTTGTAATACCCTCAGATCGATATTCGGGATCATGATGACATGTAATACCCTCAGATCGGTGTTTGAGATCGTGATGATTTGTAATCCCCTCAGATCGGTGTTTGGGATCGTGATGACTTATAATACCCTCAAATTGTGTTTTTTTTGGATTCATCATGACTTGTAATACTCTCAGATCGGTGTTTGGGATCATGATGACTTGTAATACCCGAATAAAAAACCCAACTAAAATCAGTAATAAGTAATTAAAAACAATATGAGGGTATGCCACGTTATCATCATACCAAGAAACTAATCTGAGGGTATTACAAGTAATCATAAACCCAGAAAACCAATATGAGGGTATGCCAAGTTATCATCATACCAAGAAACTAATCTGAGGGTATTACAAGTAATCATAAACGCAGAAAACCAATATGAGGAGATGCCAAGTTGTCATAAGCTCAAAAACCCAATCTGTGTGTATTACAAGTCATCATGATCCCAAACACCGATGTGAGGGTATTACAAGTCATGATGAATCCAAAAACCAATTTGAGGGTATTATAAGTCATCACGATCCCAAACACCGATCTAATAGCTGTATGTGTTTGTTTATATCCATCCGATAGAAGCCCCAAGATTTTTTTTCTCACGGCAAACCACCCAGCCATCCATAGTTGCCATTCAACTAAACCGCCCTAATGCTCCTAGGGCACTACCTGTATCTACCCAGACTTTTGTTTGGGAGTGCCTAATCCAGCCTTCTCAGCTTTCCTGTGGAGAGCTCAGGTTTCCTGAGTGTCTGTGCGTCTGGAAGCACCATCTGTCACCCACTCAGTATCCCCCTCCTCTCGTGTACTATCAACTAAAACGTTTTTCTAAAAATCTCGTTCTTACGGGAAAAAAATAAAAAAAAATTCTTCTTTTATGAAAGTAGTTATGTATTAGTTGCTTTCTTAACAAGATAAATGATTTTATTTTATACTTTCTCTTGTCTTTTTTTCATCTCCAAAACTCGATAATCCAGCGTAGAATAGAAAGTTTTCTCTTTATCAAGCTCTGTTTCATTTGTAGAACGCAAAAACTATAGTACAGAGTATTCGGTTTTGTACTCTATCGTGTCTTGTTTCGTCTCCATAATCTAACATCGAACACAAAGTTTTGCATGCTCAATTTAACAAATATTGTCGCATCACAGTACAGTATATTTTTAAAATACCCCCCCCCCCTTTTTAAATTACGTTTACTAAGTTTTATATTAAAGTAGTTTTGTGTGCAGTTAGGGGTCTCTTCTGTCAGAAGCTAGTTTTGTACACAATGAGACACTGAATAGCAAAGCCTAAATCTAACAAAATAAAACTAATAGTCCAAGAACGTTCTGTTTTCAGTGCTTCTATGAACTTGAAAAAAGCAGTTATGACCTTTTATATTTACGTAAACGAAATACGAAGCGGTCTTGTTAGCGAAAAGAAGACAAAGAAACTGTAGCAACGAAATGGTCTTGTTCACGAAAAGAAGATGAACAATCTGTAACATCGAAACGGTCTTGTTAGCGAAAAGAAGATGAAGAATCTGTAACATCGAAGCGGTTTGTTAGCGAAAAAAAGATGAAGAATTTGTAACATCGAAACGGTCTTGTTCACAAAAAAAAGATGAAGAATCTATAACATCGAAACGGTCTTGTTAGCGAAAAGAAGATGAAGAATCTGTAACATCGAAACGGTCTTGTTAGCGAAAAGAAGATGATGAATCTGTAACATCGAAACGGTCTTGTTAGCGAAAAGAAACATCGAAACGGTTTTGTTTATTTCAGATATTCAGGCAAAGCAACACAAGAACTGTATGAGATAGCTGTTTCTGATTTTCAACTAATAGACCAGAAAAAAAGCGCACCCACTGCCAACTCTTTGGTTATTTCGATCGAATTGTAGGATTTGACCGTCAGTTTTAAAACGCACCCTCAACCCCAAAGATTGGAACACGATTTTGTGATAACGGTACGCGAACCAGGGTCCCTCGGATTTATAGACCGCCACGCTAACCAGTAGGTCACGCTCGGCCCATGTAAATTAGGAAAAGTTGCTTCAGGCTAGTAATAGAATGTTGTGTATTAACAATGAGATTTTATGATATTTCGTTTCGACATCTTTCTATTTTTTGCCTCGAGAAAGCAGCCTTGTTCTTTAAGTGCCATCGTAACCATAACACAAGACACCGGTTCAGATTTAGACGTAGACGGTTCTCGAACACGAGGTTTTCTGTTAGCAGCCAATGAAGTGCTTTTCAGTCAGTAAATATACGTGCTTGTGTACCCATGTTTTTACATTCACTTCACTGTCTTGTCTACGTAATGGAATTCGTACTGCAAGAACAAGTGATTTATTAGAGGAAAGTATAGAAACAAACCAGTCTTGTAGGAAAGCTAAGGGAGTTGGATTTATTTGTGTTTGTGGCAAACCTCAGTGGGAAGGACTTTAACGTAGATTATTCACGAAAATATCAAGGCTCTTTATTGGTTATGAAGTAGGTTTAACGCAAGTTAAGGAATTTTGTGTAGATACAGCTATAAACTACGAAATAGGCTTAGGTAACTCAGTGTAAATACAGCGTACAAAAAACTTAACAAGGTCACGACTAATTATCGGCTGTGAAGTAGGCTTAACTCACGTTAAACAAATTAGGGTAGATATAGCAGTGAACTACGAAATAGGCTTAGCTCACGTTAAGTAACTCAGTGTAAATACAGCGTATACAAGAAAGCTTAACAAGAATTGTTCGGTCAACCAAAGTAATATTTTCTGATATAACGACCCAACAAATAAAATTCACTTTTTAATTTCGGGAAACACTGAAATCTAGTAGGCTTAGCACCCATAATAAAAATCACATCTGACTACAGATGATACATATATTTTCTTGTTAATTTATCCATTAGGGAATTGGGGTTAGATATATTTAAAGAAATCCATAATGGACAAGTTAAGATGAAAGTGAATAAATTAGGTATCTGCATTTTTAAAGTGATTTTTTATCAAGGATGTTAGGCCTATAGAATTGACTTATTTTTAGAACATGTAATTAGGTCCAAGGTGCTGTACGTCCATTATTAATTTCTTTTGAATTAACAAAGATATTTCTCATTGTGTGTATATTGATTTTATGATGAACCAAACAGTGACCTTTAGTGGTTGATATTTTGGAATTGTAATGAAGACCTCATATGGACAGTTTTGCGTAACTTTATAGTTATAGTATTGATATCCTCTGGTGGACATTTTTGTTTATTTTAGTTTACGACCCTGAGGGAAAATTTTGAATACAGGGTATAACATAGCCTAAACAAAACATATTGAGCATCTTATCTTCAGAAGATAACATATCAGCTTGTATGTAGCATCTTATCTTCAGAAGATAACATATTCAGCTTGTATGTAACATTTTATCTCCAGAATATAACATATTCAGCTTGTATGTAGCATCTTATCTTCAGAATATAACATATTCAGCTTGTATGTAGCATCTTATTCTCAGAAGATAACATATTCAGCTTGTATGTAGCATCTTATATTCAGAAGATAACATATTCAGCTTGTATGTAGCATCTTATCTTCAGAAGATAACATATTCAGCTTGTATGTAGCATCTTATCTTCAGAAGATAACATATTCAGCTTGTATGTAACATCTTATCTTCAGAAGATAACATTTTCAGCTTGTATGTAGCATCTTATCTTATATGTTTTAAGTTCCACGACTTTTTCCTCTATAGCTTGAGATTCTTGGCCCCCTCTCTGTTTGTGTATTTGTGTCTTAACTATCTATCTTAACTAGCTAATATCAGTAAAAGACAAAAACCACTCGCGAACTGTAATGTTTTAAAATTATGTACACTAGATGGCACTAATTGACATTTTGTACTACTTTCAATTAATTAAATTGTTAATAATAATTTGTGGCTTTGTTATGAGGCATAAGTCTACACAATGGGCTATCTTTGTTATGCCCACCGCGAGCATTGAAACCTAACTTTTAGCGTTAT
>NW_013672487.1:32453-34101 GCF_000517525.1 Limulus polyphemus
CTGTGGCTAGTGTTGCTGTATAAACAGACAGGTGACAGTATACATCTTGGCTGTGGCTAGTGTTGTTGTATAAACAGACAGGTGACAGTATACATCTTGGCTGTGACTAGTGTTGTTGTATAAACAGACAGGTGACACAGTATACATCTTGGTATCCCAGGATATTTTTCGTATTGGACTAAGCATTGTTTTTCTTGCTTTTTTTGAAATATTTAAATTGGACAAATTATTGATTTTTTAGGTTGTTTTTAGATAGCCATAATGAAACATTCCCTACTTATTAGCTGTATTGTTCTCTTATAGAATACAACTTTTAATGTGTATTGCTACAGCAACGCTAGCCACAACCAAGATGTATACTGTGTCATCTGTCTATTTACACAGCAACACTAGCCACAGCCAAAATGTATACTGTCACCTGTCTGTTTATACAGCAACACTAGTAATATCCAAGATGTATACTGTCATGTGTCTGTTCGTACAGCAACAATAGCCACAGCCAAAATGTATACTGTCACCTGTCTGTTTATACAGCAACACTAGTAACATACAAGATGTACACTGTGTCATCCGTCTGTTCGTAAAGCAACACTAGCCACAGCCAAGATGTATACTGTGTCATCTGTCTGTTTATACAGCAACACTAGTAACAACCAAGATGTATACTGTGTCATCTGTCTGTTCTTACAGCAACACTAGTAACAACCAAGATGTATACTGAGTCATCTGTCTGTTCTTACAGCAACACTAGTAACAACCAAGATGTATACTGTGTCATCTGTCTGTTCTTACAGCAACACTAGTAACAACCAAGATGTATACTGTGTCATCTGTCTGTTTATACAGCAACACTAGTAACATCCAAGATGTATACTGTGTCATCTGTCTGTTCTTACAGCAACACTAGCCACAGCCAAGATGTATACTGTGTCATCTGTCTGTTCTTACAGCAACACTAGCCACAGCCAAGATGTATACTGTGTCATCTGTCTGTTTATACAGCAACACTAGCCACAGCCAAAATGTATACTGTCACCTGTCTGTTTATACAGCAACACTAGTAACAACCAAGATGTATACTGTCATCTGTCTATTTACACAGCAACACTAGCCACAGCCAAGATGTATACTGTGTCATCCTTCTATTTACACAGCAGCACTAGTAACAGCCAAAATGCATACTGTCATCTGTCTGTTTATACAGCAACACTAGTAACAACCAAGATGTATACTGTCATCTGACTGTTTATACAGCAACACTAGCCACAGCCAAGATGTATACTGTCATCTGTCTATTTACACAGCAACACTAGCCACAGCCAAAATGTATACTGTCATCTGTCTGTTTATACAACAACACTAGCCACAACCAAGATGTATACTGTCATCTGTCTGTTCGTACAGCAACACTAGCCACAGCCAAGATGTATACTGTGTCATCTGTCTGTTTATACACCAACACTAGCCACAGCCAAGATGTATACTGTGTCACCTGTCTGTTTATACAACAACACTAGTCACAGCCAAGATGTATACTGTGTCACCTGTCTGTTTATACAACAACACTAGCCACGGTTTTTAAAAACACTCAATATAAATTAAACACAAACTTTTTAAATACATATATATATCGTTACACTTTTACGAA
>NW_013672487.1:34882-36509 GCF_000517525.1 Limulus polyphemus
ATCTGACTGTTTATACAGCAACACTAGCCACAGCCAAGATGTATACTGTCATCTGTCTGTTTATACACCAACACTAGCCACAGCCAAGATGTATACTGTGTCACCTGTCTGTTTATACAACAACACTAGTCACAGCCAAGATGTATACTGTGTCACCTGTCTGTTTATACAACAACACTAGCCACAACCAAGATGTATACTGTCACTTGTCTGTTTATACAACAACGCTAGCCACAGCCAAGATGTATACTGTCACCTGTATGTTTATACAGCAACACTAGCCACAGCCAAGATGTATACTGTCACCTGTCTGTTTATACAACAACACTAGCCACAACCAAGATGTATACTGTCACCTGTCTGTTTATACAGCAACACTAGCCACAACCAAGATGTATACTGTCATCTGTCTGTTCGTACAACAACACTAACCACAACCAAGATGCATACGGTTATCTGTCTATTTATACAGCAACACTACTGGCAACCAAGATGTCACATGTGTCTGCTCGTGCGATTATATATTGTTTTGTAGAATAAGAACAACTCGAGTCTCGAACTTTCCATCGTAACTACATTGTTTTTCTGATGCATGTGTCTGTGTGGGAAACATAGGGCTGTTTTTAGTAGAAAGTAAAAACTCTACAGATTTTCAAAAGTCAACTGCAATGGTTTTGGTACGATTATTAAACTTTGCTTTTAAAGTAAGTAACAAATAAGAAATAATACAAAAAGCTTTACTACAAAAAGATCGAACAAATGTATGTAGCACCAAGTACATTTCCTTATTTGAAATCTATTATTGAACACCAACGTGTTTGTTGTAGAGTAGACTCTGTGTGTGTGGGGTGGGGGGGGGTGCTAGTGTAGTAAGACGTTATTCTGAATGGAAATGTTACTCAGTTTGTGAGACGAAATCAAATAGCCATGATGGATCCGTAAAAAAAAACTTTTTCTTGGAAGTTTTCGGATCTTAGATAACAACACAAATTACGACTATCGTGAATTTCAGAAAGCTTGAACTTATATATAAATAAAAAAGCATCTTTTCTTCAAACAAACAAAGGGCATGTTTTATGTTTCCTTTAGACAAAAGGGCACGTGTTTTCTTCAGATATAAAAGCATTCTGTTCTCAGACAGGTGAGACAGCGGTAAGTCTATGGATTTAAAATTTTAAAATTCTATTCCCCGCTGTGGACACAGCACATAGCTCAATGTGGTCTGTCTCTAAAATAAAATTAAAACAAAAACTCTTCAGATAGAGATATTGCCCAAAATGTGTTTGCCCAGCTTTCGGTGAACAGTAAGATAGGTGGTATTATTAAACGATTTTATGTGTGTATTTACGTTAAAAGGTTATTTTATATGTGATTATCTTTGTATACGAAATCGGCTGAGGACGTTATATTTTATAGCAGAAAGACATATTGAGTTTATGTCACTAATGATTGAAGGTATACCAATATATACAGTTTTTATGATGGCCAGTATACACGCTAATACTGTATTCATCCTTCTTGTTACTTTTACCTCAATATTGTTGTTACTTTGGCTTCTTATCATTGTTGATACTTTGATTTTGTATCATTGTTGTTACTTTGATCTTGTATCATTGTTGTTACTTTG
>NW_013672487.1:37334-45403 GCF_000517525.1 Limulus polyphemus
TACATTGAGCTTGTATCATTGTTGTTACTTTGATCTTGTATCATTGTTCTTACATTGATCTTGTATCATTGTTGTTACTTTGATCTTGTATCATTGTTGTTACTTTGATCTTGTATCATTGTTGTTACATTGATCTTGTATCATTGTTGTTACTTTGATATTGTATCATTGTTGTTACTTTGATCTTGTATCATTGTTGTTACTTTGATCTTGTATCATTGTTGTTACTTTGATCAAGTATCATTGTTGTTACTTTGATCTTGTATCATTGTTGTTACTTTGATATTGTATCATTGTTGTTAACCTTGTACTTACTCTTATTGTTACTTCTTAAAATTACTAGCAATGGCAGCACGTTGACACAACCTGACATTCTGTCATTGTTTCGTATTTTAATTTTTGTGCTTTGTTAAGCCTTTTCCTTGTGTCTAGTTTTATTCCCCTCCCATAATTATAGGTTGAGCTGTGTATTCCGGCTTCGATTCCTACGGTAGCCACAGAACGACAGTTGTGTATCGATTTAAAACCTTTCTATCTTTCTTTATGTCTGTCTGTCGCTCAGTTATCTGTGTTTGTTAGGCCCACTGTCTGTTGTGATATAGTACTCACGTGGTTAGTAACAGGCGCGCTAATAATCACGTGAGGAGATGTTAACCATACATGAGAAATCTCTATCCCCCAGAGAGAGACTTTCCCACACAGCAGTCAGCACTCCGAGGATTAGATGGTAAACAGTGAACATGGTATATCTATCATCATGTTGTCATACAGAGAAATATTTTCCTTGTTGTATCTCGTGTTAAGAGTTCTAGTTTGTATGGTTACCTAGTTACATTTAAAATTGGAAACCAGATGACCAGAATATTGAGATATGTAGTGTTCCTAGAAAGTACGTGGCCATACTTTAAAAAAATAACTTTTCCTGGAAACCACGTGACCAGAACCTTAAAAATATATTATGTAATTTTCTGGCAACCAGGTGTCACGAATATTGAGATATGTACTTTTCTGAAAACCAGGTGGTCAGAATTTTGAATTGTGTACTTTTACTGGCAGTCTCTCAGTAAAAAATCCAAGAAACCTTACAAGAATGTTTTCATGGTACGCAGGAGGTGATGGCCTCAAAAGTCTCGTTGTTATTTAAAAGTTTAGACAACAAGTTTAGATTAATGAAGAAAACAAACGTTACTGTCTAACTCTGTCAAAAGTTTATGTTGGTAAGAGAGCTCGGCTCGCAATCGGGTTCGAATCCCCGTCACAGCAAATATGCTCACTCCTTCAGCCATGGGGGGCGTTATAATGTAAATAGAGCGCAGGTTGGTCTTACGGCAGACTTCTAGAATTTGGAGTTAGCGAGCAGGGTTCGAATCGGTGCTGTGGACCGAGCACAGATGGCCAGTTTTATATCTTTGCGGTAAAACAAACAAACAAAATATCATCCTTCCCGTTTAAGTTGTGGGTGCGTTATAAGAGTGACAGTAGATCCCTTAGCGTGGGTGCTGCTGGCTGACTTGTTTTCTCTCTGGACACAAGTTCAAAATTAGGGACGGCGACCGATAGGCCTAATTAGCAGATTTACCAGATATAAATCTTACTCAACATTAATGCATGTTATAAACACTGTATAGGACTCAAACTAGAATTCTGAGGTACATCATCAACTTGTAATATCACTGTGTATTTCAGTTATTTTAATTCAGAAGTTAACTCTTTCTATCAACTTATAAACACTATACCATACTGTTGCATACCCGTGGTAGGCACAGCACAGATAGCCCATTGTGTAGTTTTACGCTTAATAAAAATAAACAAATATTCCTTTAATATTTACCTGTTAAGTTATACTTCGTATTTTTACGTAATTTCCAAGCTTTAGGATCATGTGTGATCCAAGCCTTTCCAAATATTTTATTACATTTCTGATCACATTATTCTCTCAGTTCAGTAGATCTCTGATGACATGTTCGTATGTTTTATAATCTGTTCTATGCAGTTTCGTTTGACATTATTTTATAATTATTTTTCTATGTATTTACGGCCTCATTGTGCCATAAAATATACTGTTTACAAATTTTTAATAGATATAATTAAATAGTGATCATATTTTTTGTTTCTATGCTGTCAATATATTAATATTGGTGTTGAAGGTAGTGTTTATATATTTAATTTTAATTTTTACCTTGTAATTATCGTTGTTGTTTTCTTAGTGCAAACCTGTGGGCTATCTGCACTCTGCCCACCGCAGAAAATCGAACTCCGAATTTTAGAGGTGGAAGTCCGTTAACTTACCACTGAAACCTCGGAGGATGTAATTCTTGTTATCAAAGGGAATCTGTATAATGATAATATAATCTAAGCTAAGCAATTCCTGCTGGACGAGTTTCGTCCTCTGTATTTACTAGACAATTCCTGCTGGACGAGATTCCTCCTCTATATTAACTAGACAATTCCTGCTGGACGAGTTTCGTCCTCTGTATTTACTAGACAATTCCTGCTCGACGAGATTCGTCCTCTATATTAACTAGACAATTCATGCTGGACGAGTTTCGTCCCCTATATTTACTAGACAATTCCTGCTCGACGAGTTTCGTTCTCTATATTTACTAGACAGTTCATGCTGGACGAGTTTCGTCCTCTGTATTTACTAGACAATTCCTGCTCGACGAGATTCGTCCTCTATATTAACTAGACAATTCATGCTGGACGAGTTTCGTCCCCTGTATTTACTAGACAATTCCTGCTCGACGAGTTTCGTTCTCTATATTTACTAGACAGTTCATGCTGGACGAGTTTCGTCCTCTGTATTTACTAGACAATTCATGCTGGACGAGTTTCGTCCCCTATATTTACTAGACAATTCCTGCTCGACGAGTTTCGTCCTCTATATTTATTAGCCTGATGGTCTATTAATTTGTTTGAATTTTGCGCAAAGCTACTCTCGGGCTACCTGATTTAGAACGTCACATTATAACGCCCTCACGGCTGAAAGGGCGAACATGCTCGGTGACGGGCTTCGATCCCGCGACTCGCAGATTGCGGGTCGAGCGCCATAACTATCAGACCATGTTAGACCCGCTTGGTGTTTCGAATCCCATTACCTTATATGTTCGCCCTTTCAGCCGTGGGGGACGTTATAATGTGACGGTCAATATCACTATTCGAGTACGGTAGCCCAAGAGTTGGCGGTGGGTGATGTTGATTAGCTGCCCCTTTGGGACGGCTAGAGCAGATAGCCCTCCTCCTGTATATTTGCGCGAAGTTCAACAAACAAACAATATATTTACACAGACTTTTATAAAATAAGAAAACAATTCAAAGATGTCCAAGTTTATTCGTGTTAGTTTGTCCTACGGTATACATGAATTCTATTTGTGTTCACGTTTTTTACTTTTATGTATTTCTTCATTTCTCAGTTGGTTCTTCGTCTTCGCGAAAACAATTTTTAACAAGTTTAAAATCCACAAGTATTTTAATTTTTAAGTGTTATTGTTTTCAAATCTCGTTCCTTTTACATTTCCCCATGAGCCCCCTGGTGGTTCAGTGGTAAATCAATTGGCTTATGACATTAAAAATCGGCTTTCGATCCCCGCGGTTGTCAGAACACAAATAGCCCATTGTGTAGTTTTATGCTTTACAACAAACGTTTTGATAAAAAGTTTAGAAAAAACGACTTTTATACTCCAGTTGTAAATATACACAACTGTTGAAAGGCAACAAAAAATTTTTTTCCCATAATTCCGTTTAACGAGTACTTTACCATCTTAACACCAGGCGTGGTTAAATGATTGACTTTTGCAAAGATACTGAAAATACTGTGTTTGTTTTCGTAAGATTTTTTCACTTCCCGCTCTTTTTTTTTCATTACGTTCTCTTTTATATTTCTCTCTCTTTTTAGAAACCCACATTTCTTTTCCCTGCCTGCTGTAAAAACGATCAATAGTGTTTGGTGGCTTATTTTGCTGCTAAATTTCCCAGAAATTTGAACAGATGTTCCCTCCCTTCTTTCCCCCCAGACTTCAGAGTGGTATTCCGCTGATTCCGTATTGATTATTATGGATTCTAAGTTTCCGGTACATGTGAGATCAAAACACGAGTTATTTATACCTATCTGTTAGAATATACTAATCACAATACCAACCCTCCCCCAAAACGCAGTCCATGACCATATGACAACTTGAAAAGTCAGGTTGTGTTGGGGGAGGGGGAGATGCTGCCATCTGCTTCGTGACGAGTGATGTAAGAACTACTTTCTTAACCTTAGGCTTATGTTCCCGTAAGTTCTTTCCCTGCAGCTAGTGTGTGGTGGACAGATGGCTTGTGGGTAAGTCTACTGTACACTGTGAAACATGGAATGTCCGAATATTCCTTTGACCTACAGACAGTTGAGAGTGTGGTCACCAGTCCTCCCTCTCCCTAGGCTAGCTTCTACTGAGGGATAGATTTGTCCCTGAGGACAGCGTCTATATGCCCACGAGATGGGGCACAGATAGTTGTTTAGCGGGCGACAGCGCGTGACGCCACGTCGACTTCTGACTGGCTATTTTTACATTGTATCATGCGCTATAACACTAATATTATTTAGATCTTTACCTATGGGTTGTGATAATCAATTTATTTAATATACTTAGAGCAGGAGCTGAGTATGAAAAGTAAGACATTTCGTGTTCGCTGCGTTGCCTGATTGTTGGAGAGCACGAGCGACTCCTAAGAAACAAACACAAATTCAAGAAATTGATGTGTGTAAGAGTTTACTTATTGTTGAAACCAGTTATTACAGTACAGGGTGTTTGTTGATGATATTCTGTGATTTCTTGTTGGTTGGTTCTATCTGTAGAACTCTGGACTTCGGATTTGGCGACCCGGGTTCGAATGTGTGCAATACTACAAAATATTCCCCACACTTTAAGCTGTGGGTGCATTATAAGAGTAACATTCAATCCTTTCACGTTGACGGTGGGTGGTAAGGTACAGCTGACTGGTCAGTAGTTCAAATTTAGAAACTGGCAGATGGCACTAATAACCTTGCCATTAATACAAATGTTTTTTTTCCAACGAACATGGAAATGAAGGGATGTAGCTTATGCGAGAGAGAGAATACCTATCCTCAACAGTTAAACCGAAGATATATAATGACTATAAAAAGGAGCTGGTAACCATGTAAACAAAGTAGTATAAATATATCATAATCCATCTTTTAGCACAACTTACGTGTGAGAGTGAAAAGACAGTTTTACAGGGGACTTCCATGATTCGTGGAATGACCCCAACCTTTACACTAATGACCTTAAAGTTCAACAGTTCAGAGCTATATGGCTCATGAAAATAAGTGTACCTACGTGAACTTACTTTCTAATCAAGTAGATACGGCAACAGACATGCGCAGTTCTAGCTGTGGGTGCCATCTTGGAAAACTGAAACTTGAAGTGATTATAACAGAATATAGTAAATATTTTTAATATCTATAAAGCAGCTTGCGTCGTTATATCTATTGGTTCGTCCGTGACGAAATTGTCGGGGGTTGTTGGATATGCCACGGGGGGTTTCTACACTCCTTCCTTTATTGTCTCACCTCTAAGAGTTTGACAGCCATTTTAATCTTCACCTTTGCCACATTCTGCCTCAGTACGCTCGTCGTCTGTCATCTCTTTTGAAGGGAACAAAGTAAATTCCGTGCCTGGCGCGAGTAAGTTTGTTTTAGTACTTAGCATATACCATATAAATGAATATATTATTCACGTGACAATACGATTATTTGTTTTCTCACTGCTGTTATATCCGGTGTTGTTTTATTTAACTTGACAGTGTATATTACATATATGTATGTCAAAGAGTTCGAATCAATTCTGCTCCAGGCCTATGTATCCATGACAATGACTCTTAGATACCTTTTTTTACCTTCTTACAGTCAGTGTCACTATTATATTTGTAATCAAGTAACTTTTTATCAGCTAGTAACTAAGGTCAGACATCTTAGTTACTGGCTGCTGTAGATTCCACAGACACTGTAGATTCCATAGACATCTTAGTTACTGGCTACTGTAGATTCCACAGACATCTTAGTTACTGGCTGCTGTATATTCCATAGACATCTTAGTTACCGGCTACTGTAGATTCCACAGACATTTTAGTTACTGGCTGCTGTAGATTCCACAGACATTTTAGTTACTGGCTGCTGTAGATTCCATAGACATCTTAGTTACTGGCTACTGTAGATTCCACATACATCTTAGTTACTGGCTGCTGAAGATTCCACAGACATCTTAGTTACTGGCTGCTGTAGATTCCAAACAGATAAAGACCAAAGTCATCACTATGTAGATGAACAACAGGTAAAGACTAAAGTCGTCACTATGTCGATAAACAACAGGTAAAGACTAAAGTCGTCACTATGGAGATGCATCAACAGTTAATTTACTGGTTGTTGTAGATTCCAAACATCTTAGTTACTGGCTGATGTAAACTCCATAGACACCTTAGTTACTGGCTGCTGTAGATTACAAACATCTTAGTTACTGGCTGCTGTAAATTCCATAGACATCTTAATTACTGGCTGCTGTATATTCCACAGACATCTTAGTTACTGGCTACTGTAGATTCCACAGACATCTTAGTTACTGGCTTCTGTAGATTCCACAGACATCTTAGTTACTGGCTACTGTAGATTCCATAGACATCTTAGTTACTGGCTACTGTAGATTCCACAGACATCTTAGTTACTGGCTGCTGTATATTCCATAGACATCTTAGTTACCGGCTACTGTAGATTCCACAGACATTTTAGTTACTGGCTGCTGTATATTCCACAGACATCTTAGTTACTGGCCGTTCATCTACAAAGTGACGACTTTAGTTCTTACCTGTTGTTCATCTTCATGCTGACGACTGTAGTCTTTACCCGTTGTTCATCAACATAGTGATGACTTTAGTCTTTACCTGTTGTTTATCTACATAGTGATGACTTTAGTCTTTACCTGTTGTTTATCTACATAGTGACGACTTTAGTCTTTACCTGTTTTTCGTCTAGATAATGATGACTTTGGTTCTTTTATTTATTTTTGGCTTATCCTTTGGAAGCACACGTTTATTCACCAGATCTGTGTGGCGTTACGTTGTAACTCAGTGTTTTGAATTTATGGACCTGAAGTTCTTTAACGCCATAAAGGTCTTTTTATCGCCAGAAAACCTTTATCGCAAATGACCACATCGAGGAGCAATAGCAACACCTATTGGTGGATTCCTTTACCATTATTTTACTGCTTTCCCACTGTGGCTGAGGTTTTTCGTCTGACCTCCTCCTATTTTATACTGCAAGAGGAGGCTTCGGAGACTTCAGCCCGTTACCATAGCAACAGGATCAAAGGCGGCTGATGGGCCTATTGGTTTCAGAAATAAATAAATCCCTGGTATTCTTTGGATTACAATGAAATAATGTTTATGATCTTTGATTTCAGTTGGTCCTCGTATCTGGATATGATTTTCATAACTTCGTCTCTACAAATTCTGCCAGTATCTCCTCACATTGTTCGCTAACTAATTCAGTAATGCTGTAAAGGCGAAGGCGACTTTTACAGAAGGCCCCGATGAACTCTGTTTTGAGCGAAATGCGTCGTCGCCAATGGCTGAGAAACAATTTACAAAATGCGGATGTATCGATGTCTTTAACATTGTTTATAAATTGTGAGAACGTAGAAGAAAGAGGGATGACTAGATTTCATATTATAAAACATCAAAGATCAAAGCCATCGTTGTTGGGCATCTACGTGTACAATTAGTTAAAATCATTAAACAATAAATAGTTATTAAAACAGAAACTTGCCCTGATAAAGATTCTGTATATGTTTTGTTGTCCTATGACACTATCTACAGGAGTATCGGTAAAGGTATGTTTGGGACTTATATACCCACATAATCATTTATATTACTATATCGCCATCTAGGCTCACAGTTACAATTTATATTACTATATCTCCATCTTGGCTCAGAGGTTACAATTTATATTACTATATCGCCATCTAGGCTCAGAGTTACAATTTATATTACTATATCGCCATCTAGGCTCAGAGTTACAA
>NW_013672487.1:46274-49421 GCF_000517525.1 Limulus polyphemus
AAGACAAGACCATCTGAATTGATGGATGATAGACAGACTGTCTAAGGAACAAAGACAAGACCATCTGAATTGATGGATGATAGACAGACTGTCTAAGGAACAAAGACAAACCATCTGAATTGATGGATGATAGACAAACTGTCGAAGGGACAGAGACAAGACCATCTGAATTGATGGGCGATAGACAAGCTGTCGAAGAAACAAAGACAAGACCATCTGAATTGATGGCTGATAGACAAACTGTTGAAGGGACAAAGACAAGACCATCTGAATTGATGGATGACAGACAAACTGTCGAAGGGACAAAGACAAGACCAACTGAAATGATGGATGATAGACAAACTGTCGAAGAGACAAAGACAAGACCAGCTGAAATGATGGATGATAGACAAACTGTCCAAGAGACAAAGACAAGACCAGCTGAAATGATGGATGATAGACAAACTGTCCAAGAGACAAAGACAAGACCAGCTGAAATGATGGATGATAGACAAACTGTCCAAGAGACAAAGACAAGACCATCTGAAGCGATGGATGATAGACAAACCCTTTCATTACAGACACGAGAATCAATAAATAGAATATCTTCTCAGAATAAAGCTTGGTCAGTTAAAATATGAAATTTGAATAGCGCCTTACAAACAGATGAACAGTAACATTAATAGTCTAGTATTAAAATGTATTCCCCCTCCCGGTAACTCAGCGTAAATCTGAGGGCTTATAACGCCTGAAATCGTGTTTCAATACCCGCGATGGGGAGAGCACAGATAGCTCATTGTGAAGCGTTGTGATTAAAAACAACTGAGACATATTGATCTCTTAAAACTCTATATGATTATGATTTAAAACACATCAATTAAAGCAGGAAACCCTTTAGCTTCATGTTGGAAGAATTGCTTGATTATCTTACTATATGATGTGTTTTTAATTTTGACGTATGTTTCTTGATTACCATATGATTTGTTTTTAAGAACTACTTATTCTAGAGGGCTTATCTTGTCTGATGTCTGAGCGACTTCTCTGATTATTCCAATACTAATCAATGGGCATGGCATGGTCTGGTGGTTAGTTAGGACATTCGCCTCACAATCTGTGGGTCATAGGTTCGAAATCCTGTCACCGAACACAAGCCATTTAAGCTGTGTGAGCGTTATAATGTTGGTAAAAGAGTAGCCCAAGAGTTGGCGGTGGGTGGTAATGACTAGCTGCCTTCCCTCTAGTCTCTCACTGCTAAATTATGGACGGCTAACGCAGATAGCCCTCGTGTAGCTTTGCTCGAATTTCAAACCAAACCAATCATTTTAAATACCATCGCTAATATTGTTGGTTTTAAAATGTAATTGTTTGTGAAGAAGCATTATATAGTATACTATTGTCCCAACTGACGAGTTTTGGTATTAAAAGAAAGGCCTCTTGAGCCTGCGGGAGACAAATGATAGATATGAAAAACTGCCTCTGTTGTTGAATCCTAAATAAACAAAGTGAGGGAAATGTGGAAAAACCACATCTGCAGTTTACGTAATTTTCATGTGAAAATTTAGGCCTATTTATTAATTAAGAATCTTGTTGAGTGAAGGCTTTAGGGTAAAACGCCGAGACAATAAAATAATTCGCTCTACAGTAAAGATGGAGACTACAGTTTCTTTCAGATATTAAGGCTAAACCACTTTAGATTGGATTGATTACTTTAAAGTTTCAGGTCATTTATCTAGAACTAGGTGTGATTCTCCAATAAGACTTGATTTTTCGTGTTTTAGGCTTAGGGGGAATGGGGAGGAGTTATTACCATTCTCTTTCATCGGGTTGTCCTACATTTTGCCCACAATGGATCCAGAGATAAAGGAATTCTAAGTCCTTCAAGAAGAGCCTTGTACAGTTTCAATGACTTGGGTAAGGCTACGCCAAGCGAAACAGCAGTGCTACTGTTGCAAAGCTGAAATAAATAAGGCCATACAGTTGTGAATAAACGTTTCTTCGCTGTCGAAAAATTAGGAACGGGCAAGGTTTTCTCTTCTCTGCAATGTTGGAAATGTCTAATCGTCGCACAGGCTCGAAAAACAGCCAGTCAGTCCCCGGGGTGATAAGGTATGTAGTATTAACGAAATCGGGGCTGGGACAATACTGAAACGCCGCCATGGGACTTGAATACGACGGTATTATTGTGTCTGAAGCACAAGGCCTAGTGGATGGAACAATAGGCCACACCCGTCTTACCTTCTATTCAACTGGCAAGAGAAAGGAGCGAGTTTTCCTCAAGGCTCAACGGTTATCTGCAAGACATTTACGAGCTTGGTTTACTTAGCTCAAGACACCTGCTTTGGATTTTCTTTTATTGTGCACTGGGGATCGTTTCTATATTTCTTCTGTGATGATAAAGATAACACGGGAAGTTCAATACATACTGCGGTACTGCCAGCAATGTAAGATGCCTTGTGGAAGTACGAGTCCTGTCAATATATCAAGTTTAATTTCAAATATCTTACTTATATTACTTGATATCTTCCACAGTATGGATGTAGTTCACTACATATCAACCATCACTGTGTGTGTATCCACGTTAAGAAACCGGAAGGTCAAATACTTGAACAAACCTAAGGTTATTAACCTAAATCACGTACTTTGGTTTAAAGTAAATACTTAAACAATTCTTCTATCCTCTCTGATATTCACAAGAGTATTAGAAGCTAAGAGGCCGTCTTGTTTCACGTACTACGTGAAGTGTTAGTTACTTTCTTGTTTCTTACATTCGGGAAGTGTTGACTTACAATATACGTGTGTCGCACTTGAAGTAAAACGCTATTTTCTTCTGTTGACTTACCACTTACAATATACGTGTGTCGCACTTGAAGTAAAACGTTATTTTCTTCTATTGACTTACCACTTACAATATACGTGTGTCGCACTTGAAGTAAAACTATTTTCTTCTGTTGACTTACCACTTACGATATACTTGTGTCGCACTTGAAGTAAAACGTTATTTTCTTCTGTTGACTTACCACTTACAATATACGTGTGTCGCACTTGAAGTAAAACGTTATTTTCTTCTGTTGACTTACCACTTACAATATGCGTGTGTCGCACTTGAAGTAAAACGCTATTTTCTTCTGTTGACTTACCACTTACAATATGCGTGTGTCGCACTTGAAG
>NW_013672488.1:0-1219 GCF_000517525.1 Limulus polyphemus
TGTGACAAAGCACTATTGGGTGCAACGGGACCAGTTAAAGATTGCAGATGGTATTCTTGGACGGAGATGGGAACTAACGATGGGAAAGTGACGACCTGGCAAACGGTTATACCACGGAAATTATGGGAAGTTGTGTTGCATCACTCCCATGATACTGTAACAGGAGGACATCTCGGAATCAAGAAGACATTGAGTCACATACGACAAAGATTTTACTGGATAGGTATGAGGCGAGATGTGGAAGAATGGTGCAGGACATGCAGTAGATGTAGTGCTAAAAGGGGACCCAAGCATAAGGGACACCCACCTTATGAAGAGTTGCCAGTGAATATGTCAGAGTTTGTGTTATCAGAAAGGATGGGTGATATCCATCATCAAGTGCGTTCAAACTTGAAAACGTCTGCTGATTCGATGACGTTAACTTGTGATAAGAGATCTACTGAAGTCAGCTTTTACCTGGAGACAAGGTATGGTTGTATAATCCCAGGAAGACCAAAGGGAAGTCTCCTAAGTTGTCTTCTCCATGGGAAGGCCCATATGACATAGTTGATCGTCTCTCAGACGTGACTTTCTGGATAAAATGTGGTCGGCGAGGTAAGCCAAAAGTGGCGCATGCCAACAGGCTTTCGCGTTATCATGGTCCAGGATATTTCAGTTGGGACGAAGTGGACAACAGAACAAATGACGCTGCTGAAGACGTGCCACCTGAAGAAGCCACTGTCGAAGAAGAAACTCTACTCAGTTTTGAGAAGGGAAACGGTGAAGCTTTTGATGAAGTTACTACCACTGATGTGACTGTTACCGATGATAGGACATTTCCTGATGAAGCAGATGAACCCCACATGAAGCAGAAGCCAACGAGACAGAGGCCAGTATGGAAGAAGATACGTCCCGTAAAATTAAGAGACTTTGTTGAATTGTAATTTTGTGTTTGTAATTCTGTACATTTAATTAAGTTATTGTTAATTGTCATTGGTTTAATGTAAGTGGCTATTGTTCGGGACGAACAATACTAAGGAGGGGGCAGTGTTGCATCAGCAGAGGTCACGTGACTAGTATCACGCCACATCGTTCTTGAACGTTCACGTCCTTTCCTTAAATCTCGGGATCCTTCTAGATATAGTGTAGTCTTTTATATATAAGACGGTCACAAATTGACGGCAATAATGTGTGTAATTGAACGGAGTATTGTTGAGTAGAGCACGTGAGACGTTCGTTG
>NW_013672488.1:1759-3079 GCF_000517525.1 Limulus polyphemus
GGAACGAATTTACGGAAAATCACTTAACAAACGGAGGCGTAACAATACCGAAGCCCTCCTTTTCAGAGGGGGGGGGGAGGATTGATCACTTCTCTTTTCACTAATTCGGGTTTGTTTGACCAAATATATCTGTAAACTATTGTATTTCTTTATTTTAATTTTGTTGTTGGAAGTGGCATACTTGTCCTGCATATGTGAGTTTTGCTAGTGTTACCTGTTTTACTTTCATTTATCATTTCTGTGAACTTATCTCCTAATTCATTCCAGTACTTTTTATAGAATTCTACTGGTAGCCCATCTGGTCCTGGTGACTTATTATTTTTCATGTTTTTTAGTCTTTCCTAGCATTCTATTGTTGTTAGTGGGTCTGATAGTGTGTAACTTTGTGTTGTACTTAGTATCTTAATGTGTTTAGTTAATTTATTCCATTTATCCGGTTTAGTTTGTTTGGGAGAGTATAAGTCTTCAAAGTGTTCAGCTGCAGTATTTAACATGTTTGGTGTGTTCGTGTGTTCTGTTCAGTTTTATCCGTGAGTTTGTTTATGTGGCCGTTTTTGCAGCTTTTCTTTTAGTTGTTTGTACAGTGTTCCAGATAATTTTTCTTCGTTGTCTAGTGTGTTGGCTTGTATTTTAACTTTTTTTTTTTTCTGGTTATATAATTCGTTAATTTCGCTTTCTAGTATTTGTAATGATTTAATAAATGTTGGGCCTTTTAATCTAGTTCTTGTTAAAGCTGTTATTGATCTTTCTAGAAAATCTATTCCTTTGTTTCTTTTCTTTGCTTGTTTTGCCTATTTATTTACAGAGTTGTTTTATTTCGTGTTTTAAGTTATCCCACCTACTTAAGGTTAGGTTTTCTATGCTACATAGTGTGTTTAGTTTTGTTCCTATTTGTTCTGCCGTGTCTGTAGTTTCGAGAAAAAGAGACATTGAGTTTCCAATGTCCCTGACCAGTTTCTCCTGTGTTGTTAACTGTAAACCTAATATATGGTGGTCTGTCACATAATTATCCTTTGTGTCAGTTGGGCTTACCCAGGTTTTTACCGCCGACTGCATATATAGATATATATCTCTATTTCCAATTGCTCATTGTTTGTGATTCCTGTATCACCTGTATTTCCTTAGTTACTTCTTTTACTGTATATTTGTAGTTTAAAAATCAATAAAACTAGGCTGTTTTTACTCTTGTGTTGTAATCATTTTAAGCCACAATTATCGAGCTGTTTTATACACACTTTTATAGAAACGTTTTTGGTGACGCTACTAGAAGTAGAATTATGATATTGTTACGTCTCCGTTTGTTAATTAACTTTCCGTAAC
>NW_013672488.1:3980-11025 GCF_000517525.1 Limulus polyphemus
GTAGTCACGTGACTCGCTGACGCAACAATATAATATTCGATGAACACTCGCTAGGGGCAACGGTAGCAAACATTAACTTAGGGTGTTTGTGTTCGGAAGTAAATTACGCTTAAAAGTATAGGTTAAAGAGATTCTGAAGTGCAACTAACTTTATCTTTAATAAATTACAAATTTTACATCAGAATTTAAGTGTGTCTTACGATAATATTCTTGGAAAAATGCCAACCAATGCTGACAGTATCCTCGACGGTTTCAAACTGTATCCTTTAATTGTTTGGAATTTGATTTTAAGTTACAATTAAATGTTATAAACTAATAGTAATAAAGACAAATGTATAACTTAAATCCTCTGACTGTACTATAATTTAGACTGTACGATATCGTATATGCCAAATATTCTGAAAATTTAGTATAATATTGGAATTCTTTACAACTGAATGTTGGACATTGAAAATCATAGTTTTTAACATTGACAGTATTAACAATATATTTTTGGAGTTTTCAACTTTCCCATTCAATACAAAAATTTCAGTAAATAGACCCAGTTCTGTAAACATGCTTTTTTATATTTGTGGTGGAAAGTTTTGAAACTATAAGTAGTTTGAAAAAAGTTAGGTATTTAGTACTTAGCAAAAACATTGCGAGGGAGAGAGGCAAAATTCAAGGTTGTAGTTAATTAAGTGATTATGCAGGATATAGTTATTAATATCTTCCCATAGCTAGTGAGGATGAATGGGTGGGCATAAGACAGGTTATAAACATGCATTTCAAATGGGGATAGCAGTTTCATCAATTTTCATTCTTCCCAGTGAACATAACATGAAACTTACCTGTTACTGTTTTGAATGAATACTTCACTGTATTAAGTCAATTTTTATAAAGATTTTTCTGCAAATGCCCTTTAAAATAGTAAAGTCTTGCTATGTTCACTACCTCATATTAGACAACTTCATCCTAACAGTAACAGAATTTCTATGAGATTTATCATTTGTGCCACATTATTTTGCATTTGGACACTTCCTTTAGAAGGAACAAAGTTCTGGATTAAATAAGTGTAGTATATACCTCTTCATTATGTTAAATCTTTGGTTAAATGAATTGGTTTCAAACTATAATTGTAATAATATAGTAAATTTAATTTATATTGATTGATCTGTAAGTTACATGAAATTAAGATGTCCTCAAATTAACCTTGAATCTATGGCAAATGAGTATATAAAGATAAAAGAAACAGTAATGTAAATATTTATTTTTCTATATCATTACTTAAGCATTCATTCTATAGATTATCATAAGGCTGTGCATATTCAGAAGTTGAGAAATAATAACTTGCTGATGAGAAATTAAATTAAATGATAAAACTCAGTTGACACACTATCATAGATGTATATAATAACAATACTTAAGAACAATAAGGGTAATATTGTTCTATTCAATAAATATACTTATAAATCCACCAAATCTGAAAGCAACCCATTCCAAAGACCAACCACCCTATCAGAAAAATATAGCTGTCTTAGCTGAAGATGACTCCTACTATGCCAAAATTTATATTTGTGTTCCCTTGTCCTACCATTTTTACCATTAAAATGATGCATTGATACTATCAATTCCCTTAACAATCATAAATAGCTCAATTAGATTCGTTTTGACGTTTCTTTCTTCAAGGGGAAAACAGTTTCAGAGAGCTTAACCTGTCCTCACATGACAATCTTTCTATCTCAGATATCATTCTAGTAGCCCTCTTTTTAACCCTTTCTAACAGTTCAGTTCTTCTTAAGGAACCAAAGGCTGTACACATTGAGAAATGTAGCAAACTTCGTTTTTTATTCCTTTACTATCAGTTAGCCATTTTCTTTAAAGTTAAGGGAGTGATACCCAGGACCTTTGCACTCTCAGCAATGGAAGAAAAACATATAATGACAATACTTATAATTTTAAAATACAATCATAGATGTACGTAATCAGAAATTACTGTAAACTTGTTTCTTCTATCATTACCATTACCTTTGTAGGAGTACCCTGGGATACATGTACTTTAACAGCAAAAGAATGGCACATCACACACAGGTTTTAAAAGCAAAAACACAACATAGAATATTGTAACATAGGATAACAGCAAATTCTCTTTTTTTCCCCACTTGCAGAATATTTTTCACTTTTCTGTTTTTTAAGGAATATACTGTGGTATCACACAGTCAGAAGAATAAAAAATTATAAGGA
Source organism: Limulus polyphemus (assembly GCF_000517525.1). Taxonomy (NCBI): domain Eukaryota; kingdom Metazoa; phylum Arthropoda; class Merostomata; order Xiphosura; family Limulidae; genus Limulus; species Limulus polyphemus. Next base: position 6,204 of record NW_013672488.1, read on the forward strand.
ATGGCCATTGTTTTTTGAATGAAACAAATATAATATATAAATATAGTATTACAAAAATTGTTTAATCTCGAAGTCTTAAGTCCAAGGAGGTACAGTACTAGTATAACCCAATAATGCACAAAGTGTAGATTGGACTGGACCTCCCTTGAACTTAGACTTTGAGATTTGAAATACTAAGTTTATTTATTATACATGCTATTGTGTGGCTATATAATGTTAAGAACTGAATAGTGGCCAATGACACTTTTTCTTCACTTCTCCTATCCAGTGTATAGGTTTTTCACATTGTGACTATAAAGCACATTCACACTAACTATATGTTTGTGACATTACATTATTTGTACTTGTTGATTCCAGGGTTGTTTGCTTATACAGCTGGGTATTTAGTTGTATTTGCTGATTGATTAATCATCATGCTCATTAATAATTTACACTCAACTAATTGATTATTCTCACATGTAACTAATCTATCTAATTTCAGCTTGTTTCATTTTTTAAGACATTTTCAAACTACCCAATGTTTAGCATGATAGACACCTTCAGGTAGAACATTTTATAAGGAAGTTACTTTTTAAATCCTAAACTGTTGTACATAAGAGTGTACTATATATACATAATGTATTATAAAACTGTAACAAGGTGAAAATATTATTAATGCCATTCCATTGGTTTCTCAATATCAATTTTTACAAGATGGCTATTGAAATTTTGTTCATGCATGCAAATAAACATTTCTTCATGACATTGGTTATAAATTAGCAAAAAACTAAACATAACAGTGACTACTAAGATTACTTTTAAGTACAGGTTAACAAGAGTTATGTAGGCTTTGTTTTGGGGATTGATTAAGTATATCTAGCATGTGGTAGTGAAGATGCTGATACTTTAAATGTGTCTTCACTCTGAAAAGGGACAATAAACTTAACAGCATCTGCCACTTCATTTGTTAGAGAAGAATAAGATTATCAGTGTTTAGTGAGCCAAAAATTCATTATTTTGAATCAGAAAAATGCCAGTTCGACACTTCTATATCTCCATTACATGTTTATTTGCCATAACTCATTATTGAGGCAATACTGCAATTGAGCTGATTTATACAAAATCAATCACAGAGTATGTTTTTATAATACTCTATATAATATAAAGTACAATGTAGAAGAAAATTTATGTATACGTTATGATGCAATAGTAGCCTATTTATACAAAGTCTAACACAGTTTGTCTTTGTAATATTCTATACAATCATTGAATCGGTAGACTATATGTAGGGATGGCAAAGGTACTCAATAGGCATAATACAACTATGCATGTTAAAAAATCAACAGCAACAGACAGTTTTACTTTAAAATATCATTGCCACACGCTTTCATTTGTTTCTCTACCCAACAAGCCCAAAAACAAGGCAAGAAACCATAGCTATGATATCAACCTAGAAAGTGACCAACCCACCAAATTGTTCATCTTTATTCTTCTTGTTTCAGTCAAGAAAACTGAAAAACTACTTTATCACTAACATCAGTTTAAACCTTGGTCCACTGTATGTGTTTCTGGGCAGTGCATGGTGTCATTGCTTAGTTGTAATAACTAGTAGTAATTAAAAAAAATAAAAAATCATAACTCTAGTGTAGATGATGTTATCATTACCCCTTGAAGCTAGCTTTCTTACAGAAATTTGGTGTTCCTTTATAAAGCTTAAGTACTAGGTGAAACAGGAATTACCAGCCATTAATAGACAAATATTAGGTGGCTATAACATGTAGAATACTCAATGCTTCATCCACCATACAATGGGAGTCAATCCTATATTATGTATGAAGTGAAGGGGTAAAAAAAAATCAGTACATGTAAAATTAAGTTTTATTACTCACATCCATAGAATACACTAATTTTCAATGAGGGGAAAAAATGTCAAAACTGTAAAATGCATATTTGACTTTAATATTACTGCAGTTGGAAGTTATATATTCCTGACTATTGGTATGCAGTTTGTTCATCATAATATCATGGTCATGTCAGAGCAGGCATCAATGTAGGGTAACTAAGAGTCTAGGACTTATGTACAAGGAAAACTAAGTTGAGTCAAAACATGTTTTGATTAATTACAGACTCTTGCTACAAGATTGGTCAATTTGATTGACCTCATAGCCATTTTGTATTTGTGCATTTTACAGTGTAACATTAAATATTAATACTAAAAGTCATGTATGGAGGATCAGTATATAATCGTATCATCCCTATATTCTTGTTTGTATTCTTTTTGGCACTGCCATCCTACATCATTTTACATTTACAAAATATTTTGATTACTTGTATAATCTAGAAGAAAGTTTATGTATATGTTGTGTTTTTGCTTTGTTACCCTAAATAAAATGGCTGATACTTGCAAATTATGATGCTCTATTAATTTTGTTATTGTTTGTGGAAATTAATACATTTACATTTGTAGTTTATCACATGGTTGAAAGGCAGGTATGGCTGAGTGGATAAAGAATACTACTTCATGAGCATTCAACCTTTGATCAGAGAACTGTCAATGCTTGCTACAACTTCCACTGAAATACACATTCATAAAGTAAAAAATCATGGTGTTACAAATTAACACTTACACAATGAATAAAAAGTATATTTGTGGCTTATTTAACACAAAAGAACACAATTATGCAAATTATAAATTACAAATGTAACACATTGTGAGAACAGTAATCTTACACCTTATTCAACACTAAAGAATACAGTTATATAATGAAAAAATAAAAAAACTAGTAAATTTATAATATTTATTACCAAAATTAAGAAAAATTAGGAAGTTTAAAGAATGATAAAGCTTGTGGGCCAGATAGTATTTCCCCAAGGGTATTTTTAGGAGGCTAATGATTGAATATGTAAGCCCCTTGCTACTATTGTTTTGTAAGTTGGCTAATGTTACTTGTCTTTTCAAGGGAATTGATAAATACTGTCCCAATAATTATAGGTTTATTAGTCTTGCATTAGTAGTGGGAAAAATTTATGAAAGTTTGATAAAAAATGCTTTTCAGAGTCACTTAAAAAGTTTAAAATTCTGTTGGATAGTCAGCATAGTATCACTAGGGGAAAATTAATGACCTTATTAATCTTGTGACATTCTTTGAAGATGTTATTGCTTATGTAGATAAGTGTATCAGTGTGTATTTGGTGTATCTTGATTTTCAGAAAGTGTTTGTCAAGGTGTCACATAGAAGACTTGTTAAAATTATCTCTAGGTGTGGGAGGATAAGTTGGTTCATTAGATATCAAAGTAGCTGTATGGAAAAAAGCAGAAAGTTGTTATAAATGGAGATCAATCAAATGGATTGATGTCACAAATGGGGTACCTCAGGGCTCAGCTCAGTGTTAGGACCTTTGCTCTTTTTGATTTACAATTAATGACATAGATGAAGGAATGGTCAATAAGATACTTAAATTTGCTGATAATATTAAGGTTTTGAATGTTTCTGATTATTGAGATAATGCTGCTGTTTTACAAAAAGGTTTGGTGAGTTGGGTGAATGAATGGCAGATGGCTTTTAATTATAATAAATGCAAGTGGGATATTATTTAAATTATAAGTATAACTTTGATTGGAATAACCTTAATGGTGTTATGGAAGAAAAGGATCTTGGAGTTCTGATTTATTTTAAGCCATCCAAGCAATGTGCTGTTTCTAGCAGCAGGGCAAATAGGATTTTAGGTTTTATTTACAGAAATGTAGATACAAATCTACAAATACAAATCTAAAGTGGTTATAAGTTCATTGTACAGAAGAGCAAAAGAGAATCAGATTGAGGTATTTAAGATTATTAACAGGGTTGATAGTGTTGATGCATGATCTTTTTCTTCCTTAATGATGAGATTGTTAAGACAAGGAAACATAAGTACAAATCTTGGCATGGTAGAAGACAACTTTAGCTAAGATAGCTTTATTTTTCTCTAAAGGTGGTTGGCCTTTTGATGTGGTGGATACAGTAAATTTAAGGAAGTTTAAAGAAAGGTTTGATAAATATTTGAATGATAATGACTGATAATAAATTTTAAAATTTAGTGGATGGGATGACCTAGATGGACCAACAGGTCTCATATTGTCCTTAAATTGTATCTACATATGTGCTTCTAGCCAATTTGCCTTCCCTCTATTAAGCAGTTAAAAATAAGGGACAGTAACATATAACCTAAGTAGCTTAACCATAACTCAGAAATGAAAAACGAGTATAATGTCTCCGTGGCTGAAAGTGCAAGCATATTTGGTGGCAACAGGAATTAAAATCTTGAATCAAGAGGCAACTACCCTAGTCACCATGCCATGCCACCCTAAAGCTGAACAAACTTGAATTAATCAAAATTATAATAAGGAAGTCTCAAAATGGCAGTATCTCAATTACTAGGATAATTGGAATAATCAGAAACACTAAATTCAACTACTTGATTTTCCTTTGACACTAATATTGTGGGTAATCAAGTTTCAAATTTATTGCCAAAATAAAATCTGTGTACATTGTAGCTAGCTGCTCATCCTCAATCTTGCAGCAATTTGAAAACCTCCAAACTTTTAAGTATGTGTTTTTAGTGTCATGAAATGGGATCCTCCCAGAGTTTATTCTGAGCATGGTTAAGAGTTAAATGAAATTCTCTTTTATTTCCTGTGAATTATTGCAAGCCTTAACTACAAACATATTTTCTGCAAAGCACAGAAGTAACAGATATATATATACACTGAGTACTCAGTTTCCTTCCTTATGATACAATAAACCAATATCTGATGATTAAACATATACTAGTAATATATTGGTGTACTTGGTGACAGATTTTC
>NW_013672488.1:11694-29217 GCF_000517525.1 Limulus polyphemus
TACTCGTAAATGACGTTCACTTGCTGTAGATCTGTTGTCTTTTTAGCAGGGCTGTTTTTAAGCAGCTACACCCTGGTTTCTGCTTCTGGAGTGCCCTTAGGGAGTGCCCACCTCTTCCACTTCTTTTTTGGCCATCTCTGTGGAGGCAACCATGATCTGACAGTCATTGCTTAGTCCCACGATGGACATTTTTTAATGGAAATGGCACACATTTTGGCAATGACTCTTTGGCAGAAGTTGTGCATCTTTCACAATCCTCCTGTTTACAATGACCTTATTGACTACCATTCGATACTCAAGACAAAACTTCTTTGGGTCTTCAGTACACTCCAGATTTCTCAAGTTGCTTTGGGTCCTTTATCACAAACATACATTCCAGTTAACTAACTGGTAAATTAAGGTTACATTATATACCCTTTCTTAACACCCATTTGTGACCTAAGCATCATATGTCATGTATCACATTTACTTGAAGGTTTATTTTTTGTGGCTGCTAATCTACCGATAGAAGTGGATAAATCCTTTTCACAGATTCATCTGATCACTATTTCTCATTTCTATGGCTGATCAGGTTTCGATTGTTTGTTCTGCCCAATGAAAGTCTTGAAGGTTTTGTTGCCCATACTAATGCTTTTAGAGTGGCTGATAATGACTTTTTATTCATAGGGATTATTCAGTTTCCCAGGATTCATCCTCAGTTACATTGACAAGAAGGCTACAAAATTGTTCCATATTGCTTATTCTTGGCTCTCGTTGAAGGCAAGGAATCTTACGTGAGTCATGTCTAATCAGATTAATCACATTTCTATATCCTTAGCAGCCCAATTGAATTGCCCACTGGAAGACATTGCCTTGGCTGGTATGTGGACCTCACCCAACACTTTTATCTCACATTATTTGCATGATCTGTCAGTATCTTCATCTGCCCCCTGTAGCTTCTGCTAGATTATACAGAGGGGTGAGTATTTTCATTGCTATGCTTGCCTCTTCTTTACCTTTCAGAGTACCTTACCTTGTTTTCATAGGATCCCACTTTGTGGCGAGTGTTGCCCAGGCAGGTGTGTTTTTATAAAACCAATTCTACACTAGCAACCACTATTTTAATATACTTTATACCAGTTGCAAGAGGCTCTATAGAAATGAGGTGTTCCAAACGACCACCTTGGAGCTGACCAGGTGGTATTATGGTACTATGCTGGACTGCCACTCATGGGCTATCTTGAGTAAAGCATAACGGAATCCTGCCCATTTCTACCAATCATCAGATTGAATAAATCAGGGTTGGTTTGCTTTTAAAAATTTAGGGAACTTGGTTCACCTTTCACACTGTTTCCAGAGCATTGTTCCTCAGGACTCTTCAATGCACCCCCCCCCTCAGTTCTACTAATGGAGCTAGGGTGTCCTTACCACACCCAGTTTCCAGTTGCTGGGGTGGTGGATAGAGGCTTTTCCTCCTGAGTGTTAGAGTGAATTCCTCCACTCTTGGAGAAGAGGGTGCAGTTGGGGTCCCTCCTATCCGGGTCCCTGGATACTTTACCCAGATGTTGGTAGGAGTAGCATCAGCCTATGCAGGAGCCTACTCATAATTCCAGTTCAGATTTTGTACTCCACTATCAGGTTGGGGTGTGGATGGCCCTTATGTTTGATCAGTATAAATTCAGTACATTGTTCATGGAAGAGGGTCCATTATCTCCTTGTAATTCCGAACTCCAGTGGTCCCATCCTGGATCCTTGGTTGAGCACAGTTGTTCCACATCCTTTCCATAATTCCAGGGACAAATGGAATATACCTTGTCCACACAGTTGGGGAGTGAGGATGAAGGTTCATAATTCCAGACCAAATGAGTTCTGTTTCCTTTGTTTGAGTAAGGAATACTCGTTCCTGTCATTCCAAGCCTGGGGTGTTGCCTTTCAGGTTTCTTTGGGTGGAGGAGAAGGTTTGTCTACTTCGGTGTTGCTTACTTTTCATGTTTCTGGTGGCTCACAATGCATCACTGGCTACAGGTTAACATCTAGTCATAACTATATATAATGTTGTGGTCCAATTGCCCTAGCCACCAATGTGTGGTATAGGGACTAAGTCCTATTATTTCCAACCTTGAGTAGTGGAAACCCGGCTATCTGGTTGGGCTGGCCTATAGTAATGATCACTCATGTATAATTCCACCCATGATACAGGAATTAAGTTCAGGTGAAGAGCATACCCATGATCTATGCAAATGCTTTCTGTATGGATGATGCCCTCACTGGCCCCTCCACCTTCTTATTGTGGGATTCTAGCTGTAGGTGGGAGCAGAGGTACCTATGTTTTGGAAGTTAACATTTTCACACTTTCCCGCTCTTCCTTCCCACTAAGAGCCAGTGTTAGAGACTGCAGATTGAATCAGTTCTGAAATAATGATAACATTATGTGAATGAGGTGCTTTTGTACAGTACCAGGATAGAGGGTGCATTGATGTAGGTAGAGAGTGTCATGAGACAAATATCGCCAAGGGCAATAAAATGGGGTATAAAAGAGTGGAGCAAGCAAGAAAAAATCAGACCAATGATTAGATTGGAAATACATTTTCAATTTAAGAAAATGTTAACTTTTATGAATGCACACTGTGTATCAGAAAGTTTATAATGAACATGTATCTTCCAGTAATTCTATTAATTTGAAGCATTATTGATGTGTTAATACAGTAGATGTTTATCTATACTTTCAAATAATTCTTTTTAAGGGGCCACATTAATTAGTAAGTGTGATTCTTTTGCTTGTGGTTAAAAAAAGTGAATAAAAAGTTTTAATTGATAATTAATAAATATGAATTTTCTTGGGGGGGGGGGGAGAATGTAGTTGGTAGAGTCCTTCAGAGTGTCTTATAACTCGTTTGTAATATGTCAATGACATGTATAACTGTATAATCTGTAACATTCCTGATTAGTGTTGGATATACAAGACTATTTAGTGTAAGAGTTATTATTTAGTTCATTTAGTGAACTAATATTTAATGAATATTTAGTTGTCATAACAAGAGTGTTAAAAGGAATTATTTTAAAGGTGATAGTTATGACAAATTTCATTACGTGACTAGGTAAGTTCAATTGTTGTAATTTGATGTCACATTACTTGAACATTTTGTATGTTTCTCATTGCCTTAAGTGAGTATTGTTACATCAAGTTAAGTCAAAAAACATTAAGTTAGTGAAAGTAAAGTTAGAGCATGTGATAGCTTGTTTAGCTGTAACAGGCAATATTTAAAGTGAGTTTCACAGTGGTATTGTAATAACAGAAATAAAGGAGAATAATTTGTCTTGTCAAATGGTGTTCTAAAGTAATTGAACTCACCTATCTGGATGAAAAGGAGACAATTATTTAAAGTTCTGGATACAGCTGTGGTAACCTGCAGGGTAATATAAGAGAATCTATTGCAGAATGAGCAGCAAGAAACAGAGTAGAGAAAAATAATTCATCTGTTCAATTGAGTTCTAAAGGAACTGAACTAGCCTGTGTGTACTTTTGACAAGAAAAAAACATTATTTAAAGCTTTAGTTAGAACTCTGATAACCAATAGTGAAACGAATTTTTGTACATACGTTTGACTTGATTTGAATATATTATTTGAAAACAAGTGGATTGTGTGCTGTCCATTTATTTTTGATATTTATCACCAACAAGTCACAGTCACCTACTGTAAAGAATCCAGCCCCTACATACATAAAAACCTGACGATTAACATCTACTGCTACTACGTTTGTGGATTAGGCTGATTCTGTGAGACATTTATTTTATTTACAATATTAACTCAGCAATCCTTGTAAGTGGCATGAACATAGAAAATGAAATTTCAGTATTGGAGTGTGTGTAAAGCAATTTGCTAGGAACGTAGAAATTTGAAATAGACTTATTTCATGTCTAAGAGAAATATATTATTATTGATAAGTACCTGAAATATTCCTCTGAATACTTGGTTGTTGGGAAAAGAGCTAACGGTGGGATCTATTTATGGATATATTAAGTTTAATACTAACAATGTAATTGTAATCTTGCATAAAGCTGGTGAATTTTGGTTTCTTTATTACAGAAATAATATTTGCTTGCCTGAAATAGTGCAGCAGTGGGTTACCTGTCAATACCTAATCTAAAAAAATAGAATTATAGTAAAAACTGATTTGTTTTCTGTGGAGCACTAAACATAACATACAGATAACAAAGGACTATTTGGTTCTTCAAGGCTGTCCTTGCACACCTATCCTTCAAAAAGTAAAAATTTAAGCCCACACTATTTCTATTAGCAACTTATTCCATAAGTCAGTTACTCTTTTATGAAAATAAAATTGTATTAATTGGAGCCTAGCCTATCATTTTCTAAAACTTAAACTTATGTATTCTCATCCTGTTATATTCAGCATATAGCACAAAGAAATCAAAGGCCTTTATCTTGTGGATTCTCTAGATAATTTTGTAAACTTCAACCAGATCACATCTTATCTTTATTTCTCAAGAGAAAATAAGAGATCTAACCTATCCATATGGGATGATCTTTCCTTTCCCAGACTCATCTTAGTAGCCCTCCTCTAAGTCGTTTTCAGTAAATAATTATTCTTTTTTGGCTAAGGAACCCACAACTGTGCATACTATTCCAAGTGAAGTTTAACTAGTGTTTTCTGTAGAGAGATAATAACCTCTTTTGACTTGTAATCAATATTTATAGAAATACACCCTACTATTGTAGAGCTAGAGATGACTGTATGAATTTTGAAATCAGAGCTTAATATTATTAAGATTATATTTTTTCTTTGTGTGTTCTGTTTGTTGTAATATGTATAAAGGTTTATTTGAAGGGTGCTGTGAACAGAAAAGCTAGGTTTAGATTGGGTTGTTTGTTTCAGTTGGTGAAAAAGCCACTTCAGTGGGCCAGGTGGCTCTCTATGATTTTGCTTGTTTTTATGTTCCAAAGTCTCAGCTTATGAATCAGTTAACTAACTGACTGCATCTCCTACACCAGGTTTATCAATATTTCACAGCCAGCTCTCAAGGTATAGATATATGTTATTCTTGGAAGTTTGTGTGTCAAAAATAAATTGAAACTTTTTTACTTTTAATAATTAGGATCTTTGTGATAATGTTAAGATGATATTTCTCAAAATAGATTTAATTATGAATTCATGATTTTGTTGTTTTTATTATATGCATGAATCAGTGTATGTGTTATGAAATAGAATCAAAGAATAATTAACATTAAAAAAATTATTTTGGCAAAATAAGTCAAACTTCAGAAATGTTTACTTACTGTTCTACACAACAAACACCTATTACTTCATGATACTGCCATGAAGATTTTTGCACATGCCCAAAATAAAGCTCCCACATCTACATGTTTTAACTGAGCTATCCTATGATATAATCATCATTAGACTATAGCCTTCACCAATAGGAGGGTGACACATCCTCCATGCTTAGCAATCCCTGTGAGTACTAGAATTTGAATGAAGCTCATTTTCCTTTGGCACTTCTTTGTTCGGATATGGTTTGTCTTAGAAACTAATGAAATTTTTGCAATTATTATTTTAGACTTTTGTTACAATTTTATTGTTATAAGAAAAAAAGATACCAAATTTTTAGTATTTCAATTAAAAATCAAATTTAAATTATCTTAATTTTTTTCGTTTAATCAAATATGTAATATGGGACATGTGTCCAATTGTCTATGATAAGGTTTCTTTGACAATACTAGTTTTAACCCAGCATTCAATTTTGTTAAGTACTCTTTAATGTCATCATTAAGCCAGTGATTACATACTGTTACCAACCAGGTCAGTTTTTATGTCTTAAAAAAATGATTTCGTGAACCATCTGCATTACGCATTCATGTTTCTGACATCTGAAGTTCTTTCACTCCTCAAGAGTCATCCAATACTGTAATGGCAACTGGAGGCACTCTGAGAGTCAATGTTATTATCATCATTATGTACCAGGTGGTTAGTTTCATTCTGATCTCAGATCCAGGATTTCTGACCTTCTGGATCTGTTACTTCAGCAGAGCCTGCTTCATCTTTTGACAAGTTTTACAAATATTGTTTCTACAACTACTTTTGCTTCTAGTTCCCTCTTCCTGATGGGAGTAAGGTCATCCCACATTCATCCTTTACTGCTTGGACTATACAGATATGTGTCTTTTATTTTCTTTCTCCAGTTGTTTTTGATGAATTTTGGAGTACCTTGTTACATGAGCCTCTATGATTTGAATCTGTTCTTTCAGCTTAGGAGTCTCCTCTTTTTCTTTTTCTCTCTCATTCTCCATCTACTCATCTTCATCTCTTAATTACTTACTCAACTTTTTTTTCTTATCTGTTCCCCTTCTTTTCATGGTTTTACATCATAACCTTATCAGCTTTACTGGGGAAACTGGCACATAACTGTTTTCCATCTTGGCCTCATTTTTCTTTCTCCAGTGTGACCCAGTTAACTTTGTTTCTTGGATGTACTTCATCCGGATACCTTACTTTTGGATGATCTTTCCTTGGTCTTATCTCAGGTACCTCCATCTGGCACCCTTTTTTGAGACAAGATGTTCCTTACATTGTGGAAACTTGATCTGAAGCTGCTCATCAAAAGTTTTCTCTGATTACTTTAATTTGCCAATTTTCTCAGCTCACAGGGTCCCAACAGGTTTCTCATCCTTGGGAGTTTTGTCGGGTTTTCCCCCCTCCTGTTCCTTGTTGTCTTGCTCCTTTTCAATGTCCCCCTCTTAGGGAGGCTGGCCAGTGCAGATCACAAAAGTGACTCACTTTTGGAGTCACCCCTTGGCTCTCATCAGGTGGGAGTTCAGCTCTTCATTTTGTTGCACTTGTGGTCTTCATTTGTTGACAATATTTGGATGAATCAAGTGCTTTCCCATGGACTTTTTTTGTGTTTTCATACTTAACCTCTTTTTTCTTCTTCTCCAGATCTCCTGCATCTTTGGCATATAGCAAAGAATGTATCTTCTCTACAGGTTATAAATTCTGTGGAACAGGTCCTCAATCTTTATTGGGGTTTTACTCACTTCTTTTTTGTTATATCCAAGAAAGTGAGAGATTGGCACATTATCATAGATCTCTCATTCTTGAAGTAATTTTTTATTATTTCTTGGTTCAAGTTGGCCCATGTTCTCAACCTGAGGTAGGTGTTCTTTCCTTAGAAATGGATGATGCAAGCCAATGTTTTGAATGCTTTTATCCACATCTTTATTTATCTGTTCACCCATCATTTTCTCCAATTCATCCATGATGGTCTGATTTTTTAGCTCCAGGCTCTTACCTTAAGGTTAGCTATGGCCCCATAGATTTTCAATCAAGTAATGAGTACATTTGCAAGGAGGACACATTCATAGGTCTCTGTTTGCACTACTATATAGATTAATAGCTCCTTCATGCTCTGTCTTAAGAAGCATTCTTGGCTGTGACCTCCCTTCTCCTTCAGGAGGTGTTTCATTTGGGTTGTCTAATCAAATTCTTCAAGTCTGTCTTGACCTTCACTCAGTACCTGATTCACTCGGGAGTTTTTCAACTGGTTTTTCATGGTTGGCTCCGCTATCTTCTTTACATCTTGAGACATGGAGCTTATGGTTATGAAAGCACTTGTGTCACCTTCTTTTTCTGTGTGAGAGCCTATATCTCTCCTCTTTTGAGGACTTTGGCTTCACTTGACTCCCTCATTCTTCTTGGACACAACCATATGTATCCATTTCAATAGAACTTGGCAGATCAATGAAATATATCCAGAGATTCTCTGTCATCTTTTGTATCTCTCCCTCCATCTCTTCACCTCTTGCTGTTGTGATTGCTCAATTAATCCCATATGACTGTGGGCATCCCTCTTCCCCCACCTCACCCTGACCTGCATCTGTTCGCTGATGCCTCATTTTCTTGGTGAGAATATTACTCTTTTTTGGGGGTATAGTCTTAAGGAAAGTGGACCCTTCATTTCAGTGTCCCAGAACTGTTGGTTGTAGATTGAGTGTGCTGTCATCTTTAGTCTCATCTGTCTGGTCATCTTGAGATAATCCATTCAGGTAACTCCTCTGTTGTGTCTTACAACAACTGACAGGGAGGCACTCAATCTCAGGACCTCTGTTGTCTGGCTTTGGAATTTCTTTGTTAAATACATAGCCACCACATTCAGTTGTGGGCTTGGCATGTCCTGGGAGCTTTGAAATTGGTGACAGGTAGACCCTCTCAATTGAACTGAGTTTTTCACATGGAGTATGTGGTCTCTCCATCCTCTGATGTTCCAGTGGAGTTGTTCCCACCTAGGGAGTCCTCCCATGGATGCATTTGCAACTCCCCTCAACATCAAGCTCTTCATTTCTAGTCACAAGCTCCAGACTCTTCAACTCTGGCAGTAAATGCTATGAGCCAGAATAGAATCAATCTCTTTCTTTTAACCTGAACTTTTCAGAGAGGTTAATCCATTTCTACAATTACTAGTTAAATGCCAGCTTTGTCAGTGACCTTCTATCTCTTCACCAGTTATTCTCCTTTTCTTGCTCCAGTTTTTATGGACCTCTTCTGAGTTCTTATTACTCGCCCTCTTCATCCAGTTCCTGTTCTGGACTGAAACCCCTGTTTCATTCTCCAGGCTCTTATATTTTCCCTGTTTAAACATTTGGCCACTTGTTCTATGTATCTTCTTTTTTCAACATATATTTTATTCTTGCTTCCAGAAGATGTCATTCTGATCTTTCTGCCTTAGGTGTTCCATGCACTCTTCATCACAGAGATACATTGATTTTTTTTTCTGGACCATTCCTTTCTGTCCAAGACTTGGGCTGACTGGGAAGGTGATCAGATGTTTCCACAATCACTCTCCCTTCTATTTCTTCTCTATATGATTATTCTGACCTCAATTGCTTTCTTATTCACGTTCAGACAGTTTAGTGTTTTCTCACATGTATTGCTCCCATGCATGGCAATTGCCATTGTCATCTTTTGCCTTCAGATTCCTCTTCTTCTTGTAACTTATCACCTTCCACTTTGACTTGTTGGGTTCATTAGTTTATCCAATTTACTTATTCTTCTATGGGAGAGGACATTCGTCAATTTTATCATCATCTTATGGCTTCTCTTGCCTCTCACTAGATGAAATCTGATTGACAAAGCTATGGACATCCCTTAACAAATTTGCCCCATTATCTATATTACATTTTCATTTGCATCTGGGTTTTGTCTCCCTCCAGTCATCATTCTCCAGTCTTTTCAGAAACTTTAGTAAAGTGAGTGTTAATTATTTTTGTTATTGACTTCTTTCTACACCCTATAATTACCCATTATTATACAGGGTGATTAAAAAAAATGTTTACACTTATATGGGATTTTCTATTTTTGACTATTTGGACAGGATTTTTCTCAGGAGATGAATTGTCATAGGTGGTCCTCTGAGATGGCCTGCCCATTCACCAGATTTAAAACCATGTGCTTTTTGGCTTTTGGCTGTGGGGTATGGTTAAAGAACACCCTGTATATCAGTGTGTATGTATATATATATATATATAATGTACTTGAGACGATGGAACCCATCAGGTGACCAGTGATGCCTCACAGGGAATACTTCTCATTCCTAAAATCTGCATCGAGCATGAGACTACAGAAAATGTTAAGACTATCTGCCCCTGCTTAGTCCATCACTAGAAATAAAAAATGACAGCATCAAGCATGTGCCTGCACTCATACCCAGCTGGTGCCTGTTACTTATACTCATGGTAACTCATTGCATAGTACATCAGTGTGAGATTTGATGCAGATGTGATCTTTCCCATTCAATCTGAGCAACTCTCTGGTATTCACCCACATGAAAATTACTTCCTCCTATTCTCTTGTAGTGAGACTAAGGAAGAATCCTTGCTTCCCCAATTCCAAGCCACTGATGAGGTCAATATTGGAGAGTTCCCCATTGGGTCAATGTATTCCCACCAGTATGATACCGAATAGATGCACCCCTCGATGGGAAGTGGGTCTGATGTTTTACCTGGAAGTATAGTGCAGGCCATACCACTACACCGTGAACCAAGCTATACCCAGTGGTTAGAACAGCCAGATAGATCTTATGTTCTCCTTAGGATGCAAGTCTGGAATATTTTCTTCCTTCTCCTGATTATTCTGGTAGATATCACACATAAGTATTATCCCAATACAGAATGGCCAGAGTTATAACCTAGCCACCCATGTTCAGCTGACCACCTGTGAGATAATTAAACAACCTTACATTCTACCCACTTACATGACATTTTACCACCATGCAAAGGGTTCTTTTAACAATATCTTTTGCTATATCACCTCTGCTGAACAAAGAGTAATTCTTGTTTTAGATGGATGTGGTCTTTCACCAAGTAATGCTCCACTAGGCTACCTCTTCTTCTTTAGTAGGTGACATACTCCATGGGTTTTACCTTTCTGATGCTTTGTTTTCAGAAGATCCTATTTATATTTTCTTTATCTACAGTGAGCCATCAAACATCAAATCAATGTGTTATTCTATCTCTTGGTTGTGTAGAGAAATGAGTAGATATTCCTTAAGTTAAATTTAACATGCTTGAAAATGTATTTCAGATAGTTTCCCAACCCTCTGCACAACTTACAACCCTTCCTCCCCACTTCTGGTGTATTTATTTTTTCCTGATAAAGAATGAGCCTTTGTTCAAATGCTAGTACTTATGGGGATTACTGCACATGGAGGATGGGTTACCCTTCTGTTAGTAGAAGGTTATAGTCTAATGATGATTGCATCATAGTCTGGTGCAATAAACATTACTATGTGTACAAGTGGGAGTTTCATTCAAGGCAAGTGATGTGAATCAAAATTTTCATGGCAGTGGAGTAATAGCAATTTGTTGTACAGTATCTATCTTAAATACAATTTCGGTAAAAAATTTTTTTAATTTTACCTGCATATGCTGTGAATTTACCACATTTTACATGTACCAGATAATACTGCTGTAACATGTTCTATCATTCGATAGGTTCTTTGGAGTCTTTGATAAAATTATATCCAGGACACTCCACATAACAATAATGAATTAATTTATTTCTTCTGTAATGTTTCTGCAGGCTATATTTACTTGCAGGCTTAATTTGAAATACACAAACTTTCCAAAAGAAATTCCAAAACTACTATAGGACTAATGATGTTTAACAGAAATTTCCTTGACTAATAACAAACCTGACTAACTTACTGATTAGCTGATAAAAGCACTAATTCTCAGTGATATGAATAACCTGTCTTGATTAACAATTCAACCAGTCTTTCCTCAACTACTCAATCATTGATTCGTGTATTTATACTGAACTCTCACTTTTATCAAGTACAGGAAGTTTCTGTATTATAGGACTACTTTTTTCAACTTCTATATCTAACGTCATTATTACAATAAACAACTAAATATTCTAGTAAACAACTAAATTATAACATTGAAAATATAGCTTACAACAATACTCCTCCCCCTCATTATATTCTGTATAATTAAGTAGAAGGTGCTGACATTGTATTAATTCTCATTAGATAAAAAACTGATAGGTCAATGATAAAGAAATGAAATACATTTTAAATTGTTGTGTACTCCGAATGACATTGAAAATATGACAAATTTGTTGTGTTAAAGTCAACACCATCAAAAGTTATGACCATAGGTATTTGGAAAAGTTTGTTTTTGTGTATCATAACTCATTTCTACCACAATGAAAGTTAACTAATTTCATCAGAAACTGGATTAACCTTAGAGATGCAGATAATGGAAGGGTCTTATGGCAGGGAACTGAAGATTTGTAAGCTATTTATGCTAATTATTTCAAATGTATATTTTATATGTTGCTGTAAAAAATTCTTATACTATTCAAAGGTTGTGCATTTTTAAGTTCAAATACCATGGGCAGTTAATCTGACTTACATTTTCCCAATAAAAATATTAATTATAACTGTTACTAGAATTTAACAAAGATAAGTATGCATAAATAAAAGTTTTTCCACATAACTGTATGTAACATGTAGCATTGGCTGTATGTTCATTTTGTGTTTCCCATATTTCTGTTCCATTTTCACCAATAATAACCATAGAAAGTCCTCTTAGTGAAACATTATTAAGATTTTAAGACATTTCTAATTTTGCATGTATAATATAGATGTGAATGTCATCACAGTCTTCATGACAAAGATGCATATAACTGTCATACATACCATCACTATGTGCAAGTTTGAGGTTTTTTGAAGATAGTTTTTTCATTCTTTTTTAACTCCTTTACTTTTTTTGAAAATGAGAACCTTACTTTTATCCTAGTTAATTTTTATATTCCAGCTAACCAGAAACTTATTAAAACAGTTCTTATATATATTAATTACATAATAAACTCAAATTGAATTTATGTATCATTTATATTGATAGGGTGAATTTAACTATCTTTTAATCTCATGTAAATTGTTGATAAAACTTTTTTTTTATTTCTGTAGTAACAAATAATTACAATTTTGATAGTTCTTCACTGATTCTGTCAAAATACTCTGGTGAAAATATTGTAAATGCTTAAATTATTTAGTAGGTACCTATTATGTATCAACAAGGTTTTTCATTCCAGTAAAATGAACTTTGATAAATAAATATTTTTGGGTAGCTTTGTGTAATGAGTATTGTGTGAGAAAGATGTATTTAATTTTTTTCTTCCAGATCAAAACCAGATATTGAGCATGAAGGTAAGTGTATGGCACTGTAAGCAACTACGAACATTATCTATATCATTATACTTATATTTGAATAGGAGATAATTTTAAAGTGAATGTGGTTTATACAAGGTGGTTGGGAGCCTGAGAAGTATGATTTTGAGGCTTAATAAATTCAGAGTGTAGTCTGAAGCAACTTTTTTATATTTATTTAAATATTTTAAATAAGTGAATGAGAATTCTTTATATTTATTGTTTAAAACAGCGTTTTGCTTCCTATTTTAGTTCCAAATCATGTATAAATGCTAGAAGAATATCAGTTGTCAATATAGAGCTAGCACAAAACAAGTTTAAATATAAATGCATAATTTAAGTGGTGGGAGAACCACATAACTTTTCCATTATTACAGGTATATAAAAGTATATACAAAAACAAATAGCCATAACTGGTGTTACAAGTTGTCCTGGAAATAACCTAAATTTTCATTTCATCTTAAAACAAGTAACAGCATGAATAATATCTTCATCAACTAGAAAGTTATTTTTTAATTAAGTGTTAACATTAGGTAATTTTCACAATCATACTAATCAGTGGATGAATGAATGAGCTCTAATGTCAATCTCACACTTTTAACTAGTTCCTAATCACATCACAAGGTTACCTTGCAGTGCCACTTGTTTTTTTTTCAGAAGTGTGTTCATTGTGTTTTTATACACCTATACTAATTAGCTCTAGATATGTATTATTCTTCTATCACTCACCCATACATTTATTGCACTATAATTATTGCTTTAAAATTTTTTTATAGAAATTAATTTTAAGTACAGCCTTGGGTATCTTCAGCTTAAACATAAGCATCATTATGGTGAATTACTGAAACTGTCACCAATTCTTATTATTTTAGATTTTTGAGATTTCCATTGAAATTTAAGAACATAATTATTCTTATCTCAGTTATTTAAGTAATTTCTATAAGCTGTTAAATACTCAAGGTGGGATGCTACCCAGCATTGTAATCCTTAAGAAGTTTGTACATGTATGACATTATAATTTTTATAATTTGAAAGTCCAGATTCCACATACAATGATTTGAATATTCAAAAACAACATACATTCTTACATTTAATGAAAAATTTAATCAAAAAATAATGAACTTTGATAACAATGTTTTACATGGTATTTATTGAGTAAAGACAGTGAAGAATATAATTTTTTGCAGCTCGAGTACCAAAGAAGATTTTAAAATGCCGAGCTGTCTCACGAGAGATAAACTTTTCTTCCCTTGAACCAATGGAGAAATTTCGTCTCCAGCAAAAAGTCCTTTTTAAAGGTCGCTGTCTTGAGGGTAAGTTGGAACAGAATGATTAAATTACACATACTTTATAAGACAAGGTGATTGTAACCAGTACTTCAAACTGATGTTATAATCTGAAACAAAAAATATTATTATGATAGGGCTCAATTTGGAGAGGTGTAAACTAGTAAGTTACCAGTTCAAATTTGTCATTTGCTTCACACACACACACAAATGGAAATTTTTAATTTATTCTACACCCCTATTTTGATCAATAGTTGCTGTCTTCTGTAAGTTACCAAGTTCATCCAACTTCTAAAGTTATTACTATGTCATGGTGTTAGAACTTGAATTAGTCATTCAGATGGTGCATCCAGTTTAATTAAAAAAAATTATAGATCAAGTAGCATACAGTTTTATAATATTGAAACAGTTTCATGTTACTTTAGGTCTGAAAAATACACAAGCACTGATGATATTGGTATTATCAAAAGCAGAATGAAACACTGTCATGGGAAAACTTGGGAAACAACAGATCTGCCCGAATGGCAGATAAATCATAATGTTACAGCTTTAAAATAATTTACTTGTGGTCATTAAAACATCTTCCAGATCAATGCCTCTTGAAGGGCTGGTCAATAGATATCATTTTGAGAGAGTAGAATTGCTATTTCCCTTGTGCATCTGCCTATGAGATTTGCATGCCACTGGCCTTGGACTAACTCCCACCTAAATTATTGTGTGTAATGTGAGCTGTGCTGGTGCATGATTACATTATCATGTGGTAATAGCTCTCCACCAATAGGAGGGTGACACAACCTCTATGCACATTAACTTACCCTATGCACTTGTACTCAAGAAAACTTCATTCTTTTCCTTGGTATTGCATTGAACAGACATGTTAAAAAAATTTTCATCTAAGTTCAGTTTGATGAGACTTGCATATGTTTACTTTGGTTTTTGTTTCAAAGCTTTTTTTCTTATCATGAATTGTCAAGTGCCAATGACTTTGTCCAATGTGGGTGACTATGTTACACACACACACACAGTTACTATCTCTACTGTAGCTTTAAGAGGCCATTGACTGCTGAGGATGTTACAGCCATTGTACAGTGTGTTGTGAGATCTATCATGCATGCTAGAAACTTCTATTTGTGTTTCCTCTGAGTTTGACAATGACCAAGAAGAAGAGGCATTTGATCGACTGTTCCCTCCACCTGAATTTTCTTTGGGTATCTCCCTACCAGTCGAGGACATTCTTCAACCTTCCACACTGTTTCGTGACTAGATTTCTCAGGTATGTTACTTTCATTCTCTTTCATCTGTGTCTTACGATTCATCCAATTCTTTACTTCAATTCTTTAATATTTCCTCTCTCACCCGATATATGGGTTTAAGCTGATTCCTTTCTTGAACCTACTTCACATCTGTACCCATGTACCTCATCTTCCTCGCCTTCTTGAATCTCATATCCTAGCTTACAGCTATTCTTACTTTCCCTTTCTTGATTTTCAGTCTTTGAAATGTTTATTACCTGCTTGGAAAGCAGATCCCTTGTCTTCTGTTTTGTTCTCTAGTGCCCAGTTTTCATGGCATTGTCTTTTTCTCACTACCTTCCTACATTACCCCTCTTCCCTACACCTTATGTCTGAGGACCTTTGTCATGCTCCAGAAGGGTTTCCAGGAAGGATTGTTCCCTTCATTTTACCATGATGACCAGTACCACTTCTTCTGCTCTGGTCCCTCTGTTGTTGAGAATTGTTGGGTCGGGATGCACTTCTTACTGACATATGCCTACCAACTTCTTATCTGTGTGATATTTGTTGAACTCCTTTTCTTCACCCTGACATCTTTGGTGGTGTTCCTAATTAGCTGGAGATACATGCCAAGACTTTCTGCCACCAGTCCTCTTTATTTTACCTAGTTTCTCACCTTTCCCAATACCACATCCAGCTATCTTTACCACCCCTAGACCAAATCTCTATCTCTTCACAGGAACTTTCCTTTTTGGTTAGGGTTAATCTCCGAATGATGAAATGAATTCTGGCATTTGGACACAGGAAGAGAGTTCACTCTTCAACATGCTCAAACTTCTTACTGTTCATCAGGCATGTTCCCATTTTATACCTCTTCTGGTAGACGATTTGGTCATGACAATTCCAATTTTGTTTTTAACATCAATTGTCAAGGGGCACCCATTCCAGGACTTTGCTCTTGGACATTAGACCTTCTCTTCTAGTCTCATTCCCATTGAGTTAATCTTGTCACTCATCATATACTGGGATCTATGAACCTTGTGGTGGACTTCCTGTTTTGGCCAGAATGCATGCTGCTCATGGAGTTGTCTCTTCACCCCAGATTTTTTATGTGGTCTGCTCTCTATTAGGCACACCCCTCATAAATGCCTTTGCCACTCCTTTCAACTTTAAGCTTCTCCTCTTCTGGTTCTAGGTTCTTCATCCTTTGCCTCTGGCTGTTCTTAGTATCTTCTAGGAAGTAAACATTTTCCTTATCTGAAAATATATTTCTGGTAGATAATAGATTTCTCTGCACATCTTCCTGTCTGTCCTCCCCCCCTTCTGGTGCATTTTCTTCTTCCCTTGTTTGAGAATGAAGTTATTTTGAGCACAAGTGCTTAGGAGGAGTTAGTGCTCAAAGAGGTTGTGTTGCTCTCCTATTGATGGAAGACTAAAGTTGCTTGATATTGTCATCATGCGCTAGTGCAGTTCACATTAAAAGAGTGCTTTATAGGTGGGAGTTAGCTCAAGGATAGTGGTATAAATGTCAGACAGGTGTGTAAGGGATGAAGCTATTCTGTATGCAGAGATGAGCATTTATTGGAAGTACATTTTCAGGTAAGGAAAATGTTAACTTTAATAAAATATTTAGGCACACTGATAGAAAATTTAAACTTTATGATGCAAATAACTTTGCAGTACAGTATTAAAATGATCATTTTGAACAAGAAATTAGCCAGTTTCATCTTGAAAATAGTATATACTGTTGCAGTTTTGAGTCTGCCAGTGGGACAGCGGAAAGTTTACAGATTTATAACACTAAATTTATGGGTTTGTTTTCCTGCAGTGAACACAGCAGATAACCCAAACAAACAAACAGTTTTATGGTCAAGTTTCAAAAATATAAACACGAGGACTCTATATCATCTAGTCTAGTCCCAATTTAGTTGCTTAAGTTTTGTTATAACTTACTAGTAAAGGGCATTTGTTTACTTGTGCAAAAATGTTTGTGTCTACAAAGTAACAGTAGTGAAAATAGTAATTGAAATCAGGTCCTACATTTAAAGAAGTACCGTATTTTTCGGAATATAAGACGCACCGGTGTAAAAGACACACCCTTATTTTGAAGACAAAGTTTTGGGGAAAAAAGCTACAGTCGCATTTGAAAGATTTTTATTGAACAAAAATTCAGTTTGATACTTTAAAAATTAGTATATATTGTTCTAAACACAAAAGAGCTTATAACATCAAAATAAGAAAATACCGTAAATCAAAAAAAAGGTTTACAAAATCTTCATTGCTTTCACTGTCGCTTGGAAAG